>NC_073252.2:168893863-169196893 GCF_029289425.2 Pan paniscus | reverse complement strand
TGTAACAATTCACTGAGCTGATGTTCATTTTTATTTTATTTGCAAGAATTATTGAATGACTTTATAAAATAATTTGAGTCAAAAATAACTGTTTGTTTAATAAAACCCATTGAATTGCTTCAGGTAATGAAAAGCTTGAGTTTCTTCTTATTCAGTGCATATAGAAATTAATATGATTCATCTCTTGCTGTCAAAAGCTTTAAATTCTCTGAGGCATCAGGGGCATTAAAAATTGAGATGAGGCAAGAAAACTGTTCTAGAAAAAAAAGAAAAGAAAAGAACTAATCAGAAAAGACAACATTGTATTTCATTTATCATTTTTAAAGAGTTGTTTGTTAAAACATTGAAATGGTGCAAAAATTATTTTGCCAATCATAAGTTTTTCTTATGTGTCGGTGTCTGTCAGTCACTTAGCTACTTCCTCTGAAAAATAATAGAACATATTATATTTATAGAGACATTTTATTCATTTAAGGATAAATATTTATATTGAAACTCAAATATTAGCAATACATTATTTGCATTGCTTTCATTTATTCCAGATCTTTCAATATTTAGAAATAAAAATATATTCAATTATCTTTTCAACAAATGATGTTTGGAAAACTGTTTGTCAACATGCGAAAGAATGGAGTTACATCCTTATCCTATGCCAGCGGTCCCCACCCTTTTTGGTACAAGGGACCAGTTCAGTGGAGGACAATTTTTGCACTGAGTGTGGGGGCAGAAGGGGGATGGTTTTGGAATGAAACTGTTCTACCTCCGATCATCAGGCATTAGATTCTCATAAGGAGCACATAACTACCTAGATCCCTTGCAGTCACAGTTCACAATAGGGTTCCTGCCCCTGTGAGAATCTAATGCAGGCTGCTGATCTGACAGGAAGCCAAGCTCAGGTGGTAAGGTAATGCTTGCTCATCTGATGCTCACCTCCTGCTGGGCCTCCCAGTAATAGTCCGTGGCAGGAGGTGTTGGAGCAGGGGAACCCTGTCTTCTTAGGCCATCGCAAAAATTAGCTTAAAATGGATTAAAGGCCTAAACATAAGACCCCGAGCTATAAAAGTCTTATTAAAATAGATGGGGGGAAATTTTAAGACATTGGATTTGGCAATGATTTCTTCAGTATGATACCAACAGCACAGAAGAAAGAACAAAAAACAGACAAATGGTACTACATCAAACAAACACTTTTGTGCCCTTCTAGTTTCTGGTCTGGCATAAGAAGAACCCACATGTCCTACCTACATCCTAACAACAAATCAAAAGCTAAGCAAAATCAAAAATCAACAGCTCTACTTGATCTGGCAGAAAAGTGGGGTCTACTCCCCATAAAACTGGAGAGACAGACAGACGGACACAGAATCACAACTTACTAAAGCAGAAAGCCCTGAGCCAAAACTCAGAGGAACCAGTGTCAGGGTAGGAAAACCTGAACTGTAACTGATGTGTTGCTAGAGGTTCAGGGTAGACAAGCCTACATGATAAGTACATACAATTTTACACGTCAATTTAAAAATAAATGTGGGGGAAAGGAAAACAACTCCAAGTGAACCTAAGCAAGGTGGTGGTGGAGGTACAAGAGGGCAATTTTGTGAGTTTTACCTATAATGGTCAAATTAATAGAAACAGAAAGTGGAAAGGGGGTTACAAGGATCTTGGCAGAGCGGGAAATGGGGAGCTGTTTAATGAGTACAAGTTTCAGTTTTACACGTAAAAATTTCTAGAGATCTGTTGCACAACAAAGTGAATGTACTTAACACTATTGAACTGTACACTTTAAAAATGGTAAAAAAATTAAATTTAAAAAGTATCCTCATTTATTACATGTATCATTTAGTGTATTACATCACACATGTATACCCTAATATAGTTAACCAACTTATTATTCATAGACATGTGAATTGCTTTATGTATTGTGTGTTACAAAATATTTTCTGTGAAAAACTAATATGATGTAAATGCTCTGGAGTATTCCAATGGGGTCATAAAAGGAAGGACAAATCTGCGAGAAAGATTGACTAGTAGGATTGAGTAGCAGGTGCCATGAAGTAAAAGGATAGCAAGAGTTGGTAGCTTTTAAGGCAAGGAAATATAATATTTCAGGAAGGGAAGAGTAAATAACTGTGTAAGTTTCTGCTATTTAGTTTGAATCAAATGATGCAGTGAAATTGATCATTCAATTTGGTGAGACAGGGATCACTGGAATCTTTAAGATTGCCATTTCAGGAGAGTGAAAGGAATAAACCCTCCTTAGGGTTCGTTGTTTAAGAGTCATATGGAAACATAAGCAAGATCTATGACTGTAAAAAAGTCTTTTGAAATTGTTATGAAGGAGAAATGAAACCAGTAGCTGGATCAAAATGTAAGGTTCTCAAAGTGTTTTTGTTGCTGTGGTTTTACCTTTTGTTTATTTTTTCATTAAAACTTTTATTATGAAATAATTATAAATTCACATTCAGTGGAAATAATGCAAAGAGAGCCTATGTATTCTTTAGCCACTTTCCCCCATTGGAAACATCTTGCAAAACTCTAGTTTTTGCAAGACATTATTATAACCAAACACCGACATTGACACAATCAAGTAACAGAATATTTTCATCTCCATAAACATTTCCTCATGTTGCCCTTTTATAGCCATTCCCTTCAGTCACCCTCCTTAACGTCTAGTACCAATACTCTGTACTCTGTATTTCTATAATTTTATGAGTACATGAATATTACATAAATCAACCATAAAGCATGCAATTTTGTGGGGCTGGGTTTTCCACTTATCATAATTCCCTTAAGAACTATTTGCATTGTTGTATTTATCAATAGGCTGTTTCTTCTTGCTGAATAGCTTTCTGTGGTATGAATATATCTTACAGTTTGCTGAACATTCACCTATTAAATAACATATTGGGTGAGTGTTTCCAGTTTTTGGTTATTGCAGTAAAGATGCTATGAATATTTTTTCTCCAAGATTTTAGGAGAAAATAAGTTTTACTTTCTCTGGGTTCAACAGTGTCAAAGAGTGAAATGGCTGGGTCATGTGGTGATCGCATAGTTAGTTTTATGAGAGACTGCCAAACTCTTTTCTAGAGTAATTGTACAATTTTACATCCCCATCGGAAATGTACAAGTCATCCAGTTTTTCCAAATTTTCACCAGTATTTGATCTTGTCACCACATTGTATTTTAGCCATTCTAATAGGTATGCAGTAATATCTCATTGTGGATTTAATTTGTGTTTTCCTAATAGCTAATGATGTTGAACATCTTTTCACGTACTATTTACCATCTGTATATCTTCTTCACTAAAATGTCTCTACATATCTACGTGGCTTTTGTCCATTGCCCATTTTCTAACTGTGTTGGTAGTTTGAATTTTAAAACTTCATGTATTCTAGATACTAGTTCTTTGTCAGGTAAGCACTTTGCGACTACTTTCTCCCAGTCTGTGGCTTGTCTTTTCTTCCTCTTAACAGTGTATTTCACAGTGATCTTTTTAATTTTGATGAAATCCAATATGTAGATTTTTCCTTCTATAAATCATGTTTCTGGTGCCAAATCTAGAAACTTTTTGCCTAGCCTTGATCCAGAAGATTTTTCTCATACATTTTTTCTAAAAGTTTTATAATTTCAGATTTTATATTTGTTTATGATTTATTTATGCTTACTTTTTTGTACAAGGTGTGAGGTTTAGGCCAATGTTTGTTTGTTTTCTTTTTTTGGCCTACAGCTGTCCAATCGCTCCAGTAACGTTTGTTGAAAGTTCTGTATTTCCTCCATTTTATTACTTTTGCACCTTTGGAAAAAGTCAGTGAGGCATAACTGTGTGAGTATATTTGGGAGTTCTTTATTCTGTTCCATTGGTCTGTGTTTTTATCTGTCTGCCAGTACCACAGTGTTGATTACTAAGTCTTGAAATCACATAGATTAATTCCTCTCACTTTCTTCATATTTTACAAAATAATTTTAGCTATCCTAATTTGTTTGCCTTTTCATATACATTTTAGGGTAACCTCATATATCTCTAAAAAAGGTCAAAATTTTAACAAATCTAAAATTTTCGTAGGAATTGCATTAAGCCTCTATATCATTTGGGAAAAAAGAAATTGACATTCTTAGGATTTTTAGTCTTCCAATTCATGACCATACTACGTCCCCATTTCATTAGTATTTTTTTTTTAACCATAAATTTCTATACATGTGTTGTACGGAAGTGGAAACCTAAGCATTTCAGTTTCTTGAACAATTAAAAATGATGTTGTATTATTAATTTTTGTTTCCATGTATTCATTGCTAATATATAGAAATATATTTTATTTTTGTACATTGATCTTATATTCTGTAATATAGCTGAACTCAATAGTTCTAGAAATTTTTGATAGACTCCGTAAGATTTTCTACATTAAAGAGTATTCCATTTGTAAATACATATAGTATTCTTTCTTCCTCTCTAAGTTATATGATTTCTGTGCCCTTTTCTCAATTTATTGCATAGCTAGAAATTCTAGTACTATGTTGAATAAGAGTGATAAAAATGGACATCTTTGCCTTATTCTTGACCTTAGTAGCAAAGTATGCAGGTATACAGTCTTTCATCATTGAGTATGTGAGTTGAAGATTATCGTATATATTCTTTATCAAGTTTTAAAAATGTTTTACTGAAGTTTTTAATCATGAACAGATGTCAGATTTTCTCAAATGCTTTCTCCACACTGTAGAAATATGGTAATACATTAAAATATAGAAAATATATTAATGTAATTATGTGATTTTTCTCTGTTTCTTTGTTAGCCTGATAATATAGCATTGCACTGAATATATCTTAAATATTAAACCAGCATGGAAAAACCCTATATGGTGTTTAACTCTTTTTATATGATATTGGATGTTATTTGCTAATATTTTACAAATATTTTTGTGTCTCTACTTATGAGGATATTGATCTCTAGTTTCTTTCTTGTGTTATGTTTTCTGGCTTTCATATATGGTTTCACAAAATTAATTGAAAAGTGTATTCCCTTCTTCTAAAACTCTAAAAGATTGTGCAGAACCGATAATATTTTTTCTTGAATATTTGGTAGAATTCTCCAGTGAAATCAACTAGGCCTGGAGATTTCCTTTTCAAGGATTTTGTAATTTTTTTGAATTCAATTTTCTTTGTAGTTATTGAGCTATTCAAATTATCTATTTTATATTGTATATGTTGTGACGGTTTAAGTTTTTGGAGGAATTGGTCTATTTCACTATCATTGGCAAATATTTGTGTATACAGTTGATTACAATATTCTTTTTACCCTTTATGAATCTACAGTGTCTGTACTTATATTTTGTTTTATTCCTAATATTGCAATTTGTTTCTTACCAATTTTTCTTTACTACTTTTGTGGTTTTGTCAATTACATTGATCTTTGCAAAGAAGCACTTCTTTGTTTCATTAATTTCCTTTTTTGATATTTTGTTTACAATCTCTTTGATTTTTCTCTGTTATTGTTATAATTTACTTTATGATTTATTTCCTGCCTTCTGACTGCTTTAGGTTTATTTGATTCTTCTTTTTCGAGGTTCTTGAGGTAGAAAGAAACTTACACGGTTGATTTGAGGTTTCTTATCTTTACCAGTACTATAAATTTTCCTCCTAGCACTTCTCTGACTGTCCTACAAACGGCGATATAGTTTATTCATATTTACATGCAGTTCAATGTTACATTATGTTATTTATTTATTTTTAAACATATTTAGAAGTACACATGTGATTTCTTTCATGTGTATATTGCATTGTGGTGAAGTCTGGGCTTTTAGTGTACCTGTCACTCAAATAGTGAACATTGTACACAATAGATAATTTTTCAGCCCTCACTCCCCTGACCCTCCCACATTTTGTAGTCTCTGATATTTGTTATTCCACTTTGTATGCGCATGTGTACTCATTGTTTAGCACTCACTTCCAAAGAAGAACATGCAGTATTTAACTTTCTCAGTTATCTGAGGATATTGGCCTCCATTTCAATCCACGTTGCTCCCAAAGACATAATTTTATTCCTTTTTTTGGCTGAGTAGTATTTCATCTCGTGACATATATATGTAACATTTCTTTATCCAATCCTTTTTTGACAGATACTTGGTTCATTCCATATCTTTGCCATTTTAATAGTGCTGCAATAGACAAGTAAGTACAGGTATCTTTTTGATAAGATTTATTTATATTCAGTAGTGGGATGGCTGGATCAAATAACAATTCTGTTCTTAGTTCTTTGACTATCTCCATACTATTTTCCATAAAGGTTGTACTAATTTACATTCCCACCAAGAGTGTATAAATATTTCTTACTCTCCACATCCTCACCAATATCTATTATTTTTAGATCTCTTAGCCATTATGACTGGTGTAAGGTGAGACACCGTCTCAGTGTTTGTCTTGATATTGTTGTTTCCCTCAGCCTTCCTCTTTAGAAGATTGGTTAGAAGTGTGTTTAGTTTCTAAGTATTGGGAAATTTTCTTGTTATTGTTTTGTTATTCATTTCCAGTTTACTCTCATTGTGCTTGAGGAATGCATTCTGTATGATTTTAAATATATTAAAGCTTTTGTGGCTTATTGTAAGCCCCAAATATGGTCTATCTTTCTTTGTATTCTAAAGGCATGTGAAAAGACTGTGTATTTTGTTGTTGGTGGTTGGAGTGTTTTATAGATATTGATTGGAATCTGTTGGTTAATGTGTTTTTGAATTATCTATCCTTGCTGATTTTCACTCTAGTTTTTCTATCAAGTTCAGAAGCAGGTCTTGAAGTCTTCAGCTATAATTTTTGTCTGTTTTTTCATTTATGTCATTTTTGTTTCACATAATTTACAGCCTATTGTTAGGAGCATACACATTTAGAATAGCTATGTATTCTTGGTGGATTTACCCTTTCATCTTTACATATTCTCTCACTTTCTCTCTGAATTTTCTTTGCTCTGCACTTTACTTAATTTCCTAATAATATTCCCACCCCTAATTTTAGCTGAATAACATTTTTTTCATTCTTCTACTTTCACCTCACCTATATACTTACATTTTAAGTGAGTTTCTTACAGACAGCATATAGTTGGTTTGTAATCTGTTAATCTCTACTTTTTGTGTATTTAAGTTAATTACCTGTATATAATTTTTGTTATGTTAGGGCTTATATTTGGCCTTTTGCATTTTGTTTTGTTTGTTCTGCATTTTTCTTCTCTTTCTCTGTTTTCTTTTTTCTGCTCTCCTGTGGGTTGCTTGAACTTTTTTAAACATTGCATTTTGATTCTTCTGTAGAATTTTTGAATATATCTCTTTGCATAGCTTTTTTAGTGGTTGCTATAGGTACTACATTATATATTCACACTTTACCACAGGTTACTGGTATAATCATTTTATTAGTTTGAAGGAAGTATATAAACCTTACTTTACTTTTTGACCTTTTATAATTTTAGGTTTATAAAATAGTTGTCTTAAAAATTTTTATGTAACTAACCTGCACATTGTGCACATGTACCCTAAAACTTAAAGTATAATAATAATAAAATAAAATAAATTTATGCTACATTTATTTAAAACTATATCAAATAGTGTTTTTTTCAACCATTAAACATAATTTATCAAACTCAAGAGTAAAGGGAAGATCTATTTTTTAACCCCTATTTTTGCTTATCATGTTCTTTCTTCTTTCTTGATGGTCTAAGAGTCCATCTTTTATTATTTCCTTTCTGTGTAGAGCACTTTTTTTAGCCTTTCCTTTAAAGTAGTCTCATCGGCAACAAATTCTTTTTGTTTTCCTTTGCCTGAAAAATGTCTTAATTTCCCCCTTCATTTCTGAAGCGTTTGTCTTGGGTGGAGAAATCATCATGAAATGTTATTTTCTTTCAGCAGTTGAAAAATATTATGAGACTTGTTTCTGGCCTTCGTAACTTCTGATAAAAAATTCACTGCTATTCTAATTGGTTCTTCTCTATATTATATGAAAAAAATTCTCTGTCAGTGGTTTCAAATTTGTTTTGTTTTTAGAAGCATTATATAATGTATCTTGGTGTGGGGTTTCTATTTTTTCCTTGTTTGGGATTCACTCATCTTTCTAAATCTATAGTTTTATGCCTTTTGCCAAATTACACAAGTTTTTACTTATTATTTTTGAAAAATGTATATCCCATCCCTTTTTCTTCTTTCCTCCCATCAGTAACATGAATGTTACATCTTGTATTATAATTCCACAAGTCCTTGAGGCTCTCTTCACTTATTTTTCAATGAATTTGCTCTCTGTAGCCCAGGAAGAGAAATTTCTATTGTTCAGCTTTCCATTCACTGATTTTTTTCTTCTGTTTGCCTATTTCAGTTTTTTTGTTTTTGAGCCAAATGTTTGAGGTATTTATTTTAAATTGTTTATTACATTTTTCATTTATTAAATTTTCATTTAGTTACTCTTTACATCTATTGCTGATGCAATCGTTTTTTGCTGATCTTTTTTGCTAGGACTTATTTTATCATTTGTTTCAAGTGCATTTTTAATTGCACATTGAAGCATTTTTATGATGGCTAGTTTAAAATTTTTGTCAATTAATTATAAAATTTCTGTCACCTTAGTGTTAACATCTGTTGTGTTTTCTCATTCAGTTACAAATCTTCTTAATTCTTTGTATGATGAGTAATTTTTTATTGTGCTGTGGATATTTTGAGTATTCTGTAATGAAACTCTGGATCTTATTTAAGCGTTATGTTTTGTCTGTCTTCTTTTGACACTTCTTTGGCCAGGGAAGTGGGATGGGGCACAGCCATATTTGTCACTTATTATCTGTTGATGCCTGAGAAGAAAGGGCTTTTCTGTACTGAGGAGTGTGGCTGGGACTCCTGGATTCCATTAGCTCTCCACAGACACCTGCCTGTCTGGGAGAATTAGATGTGCCTTGCAGGTGCTTCTCACATGACTTCCACCGACAATATGGCAGAAGAGTGGTCTCATTACTGCTAGACAGAGTAAAAATTCTTACTCTCCACTAGACCTTTTGTGACACAACCAAGTAGGAAGCAGAGGGGAGCCTGTTTACTGCTGGGTGCACCTGTAAGTCTGTCTTGTCTGCATGATCTCCACTGACTCTAGCAGTGTCTTACTACCACTGAGAAAAAATGAAAATCTTAGCTTTTCAATTAAGTATTCACTGTATCAACCAAATGGCAGGGTAATGGTGCCTTGTTATAGCCCTCAGAGGGTGGAAGTCTAAGCTCCCCATTAAGCCTTTATTTGTGTGGAGGAAGGTGAGACCACCATTTTCTCTGTGGTGTTTGGATGGAGTAGGTCACTTATTTTCTTAAAGTTTGTTATCTGTCTAGGTTGCCCTTTTGCCAGTCCTTTAGCTACAGAAAGCAGGCTTAGGTTTTAGCTTTTATTGTCTGTACCTATTGGCCTTCCTGTTTTTTTTCTACTTCTTCATATCCAAATAAAACATATGTAAGTAAAAAAAAAAAAAAGTACCCAGGGAGTACATTATTATGTCATTTCTTGAGTCCTGTGTTCTTATCCAGTCTCTTCCTCTTTCCACCTTTCCAAATCTTCTCGTTTGTTTTATATATGAAGACCAAGGTATCTAGTTGTATGTAGCAGAGAAAATATGGAAAAATAGGGTATTTCATCTATCTTCCCCAAAACAGAAGTCTCATTTAGCATTTTTAAACTTTTTTTTAGATTGACTATATTGCACGTAGTTTTTATTCTAAAGAGAGTCATCAACAGTGAAGAGCAAAACTCTGAAGGCAAGAAAGAGGGTCTAACTGTAGGAAGAAAATCTTTGGTGAAGTAAGAACTTGCATTGTGGTATAAATGTTAAGTGTTAGATTTTGATGAGATCTGGGCAAGATAAAGTATTATGAGACGAAGTATCTTATTCCTTTTATCTTGGTATGAAATAATCAATATTGTCAACTAAAAATAAAAGCATATTTTGAAAGTTTAGCATGAGATAACATGAAACAATCTTTTCTAAGAGTGGTAAAGCATGTAGAAAAAAATACTGTAGACTTGCCACAGCCATATTGAAAATCCGCTGTTTGTAGAGGCAGCTGTGAAATGAAGTCATCAAACATGGTGTGTGCTCCTTCTTTCAGAAGACAAAATAATATAGAAAATTGGATTAACGAGACTTGTGGCTTTGCCAAGAAAGTTGAAAAGTGAGAGAATAAGGAAACGGTGTTAAACATGTATAGACACCATTGATTGTACCGATGGAACATGGATCATTGTTTCAGAAATGAGGGGTGGCATCCAATAAAAAAGTTTTAAGATTAGGGAGTTAGTGATAATAATAGCATGAAAAAGCTGTTACCATCAAAGAACTTGGGAGTGAAGGGGGAGACAAATGTCTGAAAGGGCGATGAAGAACAGAAAGAGCACCCATTCCGCCTCCAGGCCCTGTGGTACCTGTGGCATAAGAGAAGACTAATAATGAAAAAAAATAGGTTTCATTTTGAGCAAGAAAAGGATGGCATGACTAAAGAGATGTTTAAATATTCGGGGATATGCTGATGACAGAGCACAAAATCTGCACAATGCAGTGAAGGCTACAGCTCAAAAGAGGTGTAGGTGATTGGATCATACTGGGGAAGTGGAGAGACATGATGCAGAGGGTCAACTGATGAGTAACACCATGTGAAGTTGGATTTCTTATGGAAATGGAGGTAAACAAGATTTAGTCCATGATGTAATTAGTCCTGATATTCTCTGAAGGGTAGGCAAATACTTTTCTAATTGGAGTTACTTTTGGCTATTATTGGACACCTTTACTGGTGACATAGGCAGTCTTTTAAGGAAGTCAAGGGGGCTGTTTTGATTTAAAGAGTGTGAAGAGACATTGCTGGTAATACTTTATCCATTTAATGTATGTTATGACTCAGTTTCCTAATTTGAAGTTTTCTTTGTTTGAAATGTGAAGTCCATAAAGTTTAGTAAATAGAAGTAAACAAGCTTTATGATATATAGTATGTCTCTTTCTGTCATTGTTTTACTGTAGGATTCTTGGCTTCCATATGTACTTCCAACTCTATCTATATATAAACAGTGGGTCAGCTAGGAACCTTATTTAGACAGATGAGTGTGCTTTGGAATTATGGCACTTCAGTAACCAGCTATCTATCTGTCCTAGAACACTCACTCTTGATGCTATACCATTAAGTCACCCAGTGAATTTCATTTCCAAGATTAAAGTTTCCAAAATAAAAGAGGCAGAATAGATATTTTTACAACAAATACAGATTGGATTGATTAATTTTATCTTGAAACCAAGAGTTATATTTTATCTCCAAAAGCCTTCTTAAGAATTTAAGGAACGTCAGGCACATCAAAATTTTTACACATAAATTGACTCATTTTATAAAAATAACAAACACATAATCTGTGTGCACATATATATAATTTATTTTTCTTATAAATAATACGTATAAAAATGTACATTATAATATTGTTTTATACTTTTTATTCAAGGTTAAATTTAGGCACCTTTTAAATTATATCATTGGTTCCACCACACAATGACTGTTCAAATGCTGTTGCAACAGTACATTCTACATAGGTTAATTTTATTAAAACCATGTGAAAAAGTATCAGTTCTTAGAAAAACTATAAGAAATAGTCTGATTATTAATAAATTCAGTAGATTTTGTTTAATAACCTCAGTATGTCTCCAATTACAGTTTTTAATTCACTCAGCTCCACTGATTATAAATATTTTATTTTTTCATAATTTTTTTGCATAACATGAGATAATATTTACATTTCGCCATGTCAAATCTGTGATTCAAATTCCCATAAAGTAAACCTAAACTTATAATAAAACTCTGTATTGTGTCTACATGTGTGTATACAACTAAATACATGTAATATATGTATATATGTGTGCATGTATGTATATACATACATATATGTACAAATATGTGTCTGTATGTATATATACACATATGCATATATATACTCATGCATACATGTATGCTTAATGTTTAAATGTATATATGTACACACACATATACACACTTACTCAATTAGCACAACTTTCTTCAATATTTTAATGAAAGGCAATCTAGTAGTCACTTAGCTACCATAGACACATCTCTTAGAATATTGCATAGAAGTTTTAAGCTCAAAGGCCGGGCACGGTGGCTCACGCCTGTAATCCCAGTAGTTTGGGAGGCTCTCGTGGGCAGTTCACCTAGGTCAGGAGTTTGAGACCAGCCTGGCCAACATGGTGAAACCTCGTCTCTACTAAAAATACAAAAATCAGCTGGGCATGGTGGCGGGCACCTGTAATCCCAGCTACTCGGGAGGCTGAGGCAGGAGAATCACTTGAACCTGGGAGGCAGAGGTTGCAGTGAGCCAAGATGTGCCACTGCACTTCAGCCTGGGTGACAGAATGAGACTCTGTCTGAGAAACAAAACAAAACAAAACAAAAATTTTAAGCTCAGAATGTTCAAAAACTACTGTATATCTCCTACAATTCTTATTTTAATGAATGGGGACAGCATATGACCATTTGTCCATGCCTGGAACTCAGACTCATTTTCAATCTTTCCAAGGCTTCACATCAAGATTTAGTTTTATCACTGTTTTCTTAACATCTAACATAGTATATAGAACATAATGTAATTGCAATGACTAAATTTGCAGTGAGTCTGAAATGCCAATTTCAAAACTCTGTGAAATTGTCACATATGATATGTTCATGAGGAAAAAAGGGAGTCAGGTGGTGAAAATGAGTGGACAGGTAGCAGGAAAGTCAGAGGATTGTCAAGCTAAGGAAGGTGAAAATAAAAGAATGCATGTATGGCAGCTTTCTGGGAAAAAAGGTAAAAAACATTAAGTGCACAGGGGATGTTGTTCTAGTGATTAAGCACTAATTTGTGACTTTAGAGAAAGGTAGTTTTAGTAGAATATATGTGTGTTGAGGGGGTGATATATCTGTACAGTTGATAAGGCTCTTGAGAATGAGAAAGACTATTAATTCAAGAAATGAAGAATGAGAATACCTGGTAGTTAGAAAATCTGTGATTCTAATGTTATAACTTTGTAACTAATGAGTTTGTGCTGTTTACACTAACAAACAGTTGCTTTTTATTGTTATTTGAAGTTATGTCTAATGTTTAAAATACAGAATGGTTTGGAACCACAATGTGTTCCTAACACAATATGCCTTTATTCATTTAGTAGATAATTATTGATGACCTACCGCATGTTTTACAGGTCATGAGAAATTAGTAATGAATAAGAAACCCAAGGTCCCTGCTATTTTACCCTGGTGGAGACCAAAAAAAAAAAAAAAGCAAGAAATCAGGCAGATGAACAATATAAATTCCAATGGTATTAAGGTGGACAATAAAATAGGATGGTGCTATAGAAAGTGAAAGAGAAGGATAAATGTTGCAGATGGTTTGATCAGGGAAAGCTCTTCAGCAAAGTTTTTTTTTTTTTTTTTAGCGACATCTGAATGATTAGCTAGTCATGCAGATGTTGTGGACAAAGCATTTCAGGCAGAGAAGACAAGACGTGTATGTGTTTGGGGCTGGCAAAAGCTTGAATATTAAAATACAGAGAAAGAAAGCTCACCCTGATTCTAGTGAGCGAGATGATTATCAAAAATGTTATTGTAAATCCAATTCACAGAACATAAACTCTGGAATCCAACAACATTGGAATTGAGTTCCAGCTCTGGCAGTTACTAGTTATGAAACAGCAAATAACAAAAATGCTACAAGTTTTAGATACTTTATAAATTATATAGGGATAATGATATTTATTACCACTCTTATACATCTCTTGATATATTCAATGAGATATTTCATATAAAGTGCTTAACACAATAAACAATCAATATATGTCTTTGCTTATCATGCTAAGTAATTTGTGCTTTTTTTTTCTAAATCTAAACTTTCAAGATGTAAGCACTTTAGATTGCAGAGGCATGTTACACAGAGCACAAACATGAAGATAGAATATTTTTAATGCCGCCTTTCTCATGTTACCAAATCTCTACACACATTATAAACATACGAATTCTGAAGTCTAATTTCTAAAACTTCTAATTTTCCTTCCTGGACTTTTGATGCAAAATGTTAAATTCTTTAGCGATTAGCTATTTCTCCTCTCTTCCAGAATGTTTCTTTAACAGTGTATAAGAAAGAGGTGTTGTGCCAGAAATTGCACGCCTACTTTATTACTTCCAGAGTTCAGGTGTGAAAAAAAGATGAAAATCTTCCCTTTTAAGTTAATGGGATTTCTGTTACATGGTGCAACTAGAAGGCCAGCTTACTAAAGTCATTTCATTATTATTGTTTTTAACATCCTATTTTATGTGTGTCAGAGGACATGCTGTACTTTGAAATAAGCAATGGTTACCTTCTTTTCAGCCAAATAACATTCTCCAATGCAGCAATTCAGATTTTCTTGGAAAGTAGTATTGGCAGATATTCGCATTACTATGTCTGTACCTGATAGCTTATGATTATGTTGTTTCTGATTGGCTGGGGAAAGTAATCTGCAATTAGCAATGTGTTTGCATTTCTAGCTGTTGCCAGGTAATGGTCTGCTGGAGGCTCATTCTGCATAATCTAAACACTGAAATTAATAGAGCAGCAACATCATACGCTGCTGGGAAGAGTGGGAGTACTTTGCTTATAAGGTTGTTTTTCCACCAATAATGTTCATTACCTTATTAATTTTTTATTTATCAACATATCATAAAAGTGGTGGAGAGAATGTGAAATTGTAAAAATACATCATGATTAAATTTTATCTTTGCCATGTTTCCTAGAAAAAATAATTTGAGACAAAGAAACTTTCATACTATTTTTTTTATTGAGGTAGAAGAAGAGAGATTCCTAGTGAAGAAGTGAGGGAAAATAGGAAGTGAAGAAAAAGTGAAGAAAGGGCAATAAAGGAGATTTCTTACTACACTTGTCACAACTATGAAATAATGTCACTGATTGCTCATTCCCCCGATAATATTTAGACAGACTTTGAAACCATTGCATCTTAGAATATTCAGTTGGAATACATGTGGAGGATGCACAAGCTATTCATCTTTGCCTCCCTCTTACTTCCATCTCCCACGGGACTGTTCATCCAACAGCATACCAACTCTCCTGCGCTTTTGGGTTATCTCATCTAGCTCATCTAGCATCTCAACTCAGGCCCTGGGGAAGCCAACACCTCTGGGGACAGAGCTTAGCCAGTATGTGTGTACACCAATCTCTCTTTGTAACCATATGTGCACATGGAGACTTTAGTGACAATTTTGATGGGAGATGCAGCAGCATAGACTTTATAATTCCAAGAAAAATGCAAGCTCTCCCTAGGACCAGCAGAGAAAGTTGCTAAGATTCAGAGGGGAATTAGGCAAGACTGACAATCTGAAATGTCACATGAACTAAATCCAGTACAGTCCTTGCATCATTTTTATTCACTCAAGTGTCTCATAATAACCTGATCTCAATAACGTTTTCTCACTTCTTCAAGAAGAGATGAAGAGGCGGAAAGTGGCAATGTCTTAAAAGACTTGATACAACGGCTGGTCCCTTGGTTACAACTTGTTTTCATAATCTATTCCCTTCACCAACTTTTTAATTTTTCTTCATCCTCATCCAGCACTGTCTAATCTAACTGATTGCCTAGAATAGTGATCCAAGCCATAGGGCTTGGGTTTAGGTGAGGAATGTGAAGTACAAATGAAAGTATTCCTAATTGTGATGCCACTGCCTACTGGTGGTTTCATGAGCCTCCTTATCAGTCATTATGGGATGCCTGTCTGCCCTTATATTGTCATATAGAATCCAAATCCCAAATCCCATCCTGAAGTCTCTTTGTAATTCCTGATACCAACACTTAGTTCATAATCATCAGAAAATAGATTCTAAAGCAAATGCTTTTGTGCTAAGGTTTTATTGGATGCAATTTCAAAGAAATATGGGTGAGGGAAAGAAGGAAGTAAAGAAGAGAAAAGAAAGAAAAAAAAAAGAAAGAAAGAAAAGGTGTTTAGGCCGGGCACAGTGGCTCACGCCTTTAAGTAATCCTAGCACTTTGGGAGGCCGAGGTGGGTGGATCACGAGGTCAGGAGATCGAGACCATCCTGGCCAATATGGTGAAACCCCGTGTCTACTAAAAATACAAAAAATTAGCCAGGTGTGGTGGTGTGTGCCTGTAGTCCTAGCTACTCGAGAGGCTGAGGCAGGGGAATCTCTTGAACCTGGGAGGCAGAGGTTGCAGTGAGCCATGATTGTGCCACTGCACTCCAGCCTGGGTGACAGAGCAAGACTCCATCTCAAAAAAAAAAAAAAAAAGGTGTTTAATGAAGCTGGGACATATGATTTCCTTTGGCCATTGGAATACTACTAGATGATGCAAGCAGAGACTTTAAATGTGCTTGTGGGTTTAGGCTTCTCTATTGCCCATCAAGCTACCTGTTAGTCCCAGATAAATGAGAAAAACTTGAGCAGATCCGATGTAAACCCATAGCAATGAGCAACTCTGGCTAAAATTATCTACAACAGTCAAACCCAGTCTGTCCTAGAGATGTTTCAGTAAAATTAAATGGTGGTGGTTATGAAATACGATGTCTTAGGGATGGTTTAATATACAGCATAATTTCATTAGTAACAGCAATATACAAAGTCTTGTAGGGCATTTTCAACAAAGCAACATGAAACTATTGAATCTCAGACTATCTATTGGTGGGAGAAGAATAAAGTATCTGTTGACTCCATTCTGTGTCCCAATTCCCTGCTGCTTCATGGAGCTTCAAATCCCCTATACTACAACATTGTGTTAGCCAGGCCCTCAAAGCAAATTCTGGTAAAGCCAGGACCACTCTCTGTCCAGCACACCAGTGTGCAGGATCTGGGCTTTACAACCAGAAAAGGATTGTGGACTTTTATTTCAGCCTTTCTGTCTAGGAAGTAAGACAACTGGCCAAGAATGAGGAGAGTAAGCTACTCTGGAATTATGTAGCATATAAACCGTTTGTGTGACAGATAAGTTGAGTCAATTGAAAACTGAATTAAGCTGAGTTTTTTAAATTTGCTATCTTTTATAACTTAGTATAACTTCTTTCTTAAAATTAATTTAGACAGCAAAGTCTGAAAAAAATAAAATAATTGAAAATTAAACTTGATATTTACTCTAGACACAACTGATTTATTATTGTAGTATATTTAAAGTTAAATAAACATTAATGAGGAAAAGAACAGAATATATAAAAGTTTGAGTCTAATGCTTTCTTTCCCCAGGAACAGTGCAAGAAATTACAAAGAAATGCTCAACAGACAAAATGGTCAACAGGTACACAGGAAGGTTGCCCCTCCCCTCATACACACATCTACACACACAAAGAAAGTTAGGCCAATAATGTAAAAGGATGTGTATAGATCTTTAATTCAGACAGACATAGACAAACTCTGATATTCTGCTTTCTATTTATGGGACAATGGGCAAGCGTCAGAGTCATGACTGTATAATGGAAATAATACCATACTTCACATAAGAACATTGTAAATATGTATTTGAACTTGTGAAAATGTATTCTCATTAGTACATTCCATTACTTAATGAAGAAAGAAGATGAGACTACCTTCAAAGTACTCATAAATTAGTGGGGAAAATAAAAATTAGATATACTGTTGTCCCTTGTTATATGCCAGGGGATTGCTTTCAGGACTCTCCCGCACACCATCCCAACTCCCGTGTAAACCCAAATCTGTGCATACTCATGTTCTGAAATTGGCCTTATAAAACCTGCTGAAGAGTCTGGCTTCAGTGTACACAGCTTTTGCATTCCACAAATATTGTATTTTAGACCTGCCTTTGGTTGAAAAATATCCACATATAAGTGGATTCGTTCAGTTCGAACCTGTGGTTTTCAAGGGTCAATTGTATATTTACAATACATAACATAAAAATGTTTTGGCATTGGACTGCTCAGGATTTATGAGACAAATAAAAATAAACATCTAACAACCTTGTAGATAGAAGACGAAGAAAAATGTACCGGTAAATTAATATAAAATAGTACAGCATCAGGTAATAAACTTGCTAGTATAGTGATAGTTAAAGTTTTAATTCTATCAGACTAGAAATACATTGTTTAGGGTGTAACTGTAGTGAGCGATAATTGCAGTGGGCCTTACATATCCCAGAAAATTTTGAACAATATATCAACACATCCAGACCCTGCTGACATAATTGTTAAGTATCATTCTAAGAAATATTGCTAAATAAGTGATCTCTGCAGATTTGCATAACTAATAAATAAAACTGCAAGAAATGAATTAGTTAATGATATTTCAAGCCTAGAAAAGTGATCATATACACAAGCTCCTATTATTTCCTTCATCTGTAATCCTACAGCTTGACTGCTAAAATATATCTTTAATTCAAACCAGTCATCATATGAGACTGGTGGAGGAGGAATTAAGCTATTTGTTTTAATCCTTATTATAATGTTTATCAATTGAGGTTAACCTATGCTGAATACAGCAAATTTCTATATATCAATCAATTGCATACACTATAAGTAGATAGTGTTTTCTCTGAAGAGAAATTCTTGTTAACCTATGGTTTGTGTCTCAGTTTTCACTCAGCTTATCACTTAGCAACCTTGGATTTAAATGCTAGATTTTTCAATTAACAAAAAAAGAACTATAATTGGAAAAATACATTAATAGCAACCATCAGAATAAAGTAGGAGTAATAAGTACACTTGCTATATATTGCTCATATATTTAGAAAGCAAAACAAAAAGTTTTCAATTTGAAAAGTTTTTTGCATTTTAGAATTTGAGGTTTGCATTAGTTTAACAGACTTAGAAGATAAAAAATTCAGAGTTCATGGTCAAACTACTAGTTTTCATTATGATATTTAGATAATCTTATTTTGGGAAAGAATGTGTTTGTTTGAGTGTAATTATGTACATTTGTTTTCCTTTGAAACCATAAAAATTAATGTCTCTTATCTACTTTTTGCCAGGTGGTTTACTTAGCACAAGGAAACTTCCATTTTAGAAGCTAGCATTTAAGGTGGGTAACATTGGGTAAATCATTTAGTATCTCTAAGCCTCAATTTCCTTTTAAAAACTGAAGAAATGCTGTTTCTCATAGGACAATTTTGAGGTTAATGGAGAAAATAAAGCAAAAAAAAAGTCACAAAGTTAATTTTATATATCCTTCTAATTTCTTTAGGCCAATCCGCCTGAAATCACCTCTTTTCCATTTCTGAGTTTACTTATTCAGAATGCCCCTGCTATTTACCTGAGAAAAATGTAACCAATAAATTTAAACACCTACAATGTAATGTTATGATAATATTTGTTATCCATAACTACATTAAACTTTTTCTATGACTACTAATAGTTATGTTGAGAGCAAACACACCTTTAAAAGTGAATGAAATTGCATGGCCAATATATCTTTCTTTTTTGATGGGGATAGGAATAGAAAGAGCATAATTTGTAGGCAGGTTTTTTGACATGACTTGTGATGTTGGAAAACCAATGGACGAGTGTCCTCTGGCTGTCATTTCTGGCTGGGGTCCCATGTGAAAATGAAAAGAGCAAAGAAATTTGAGGCAGCCAACTTACAGAATACAAACTGCATGATCATGTGGTTAACAATTTTTTCTTGTAATGACCCAATGGATCAGATGTAGGAAAGTCATTTTAAAGCTGACCACAAAATCAATATTGACTTATTTATGAAAGTTTTCAAAGTCAAGTTATTAGAATTAATCTAATAATTCTGAGTATCTTCTAAGATCTCACTTTTAGCAGCTCAGTAATGAGCTATGTAATTTATCATTATTTCTAAATAATTGCACTACTAGGTCTTATAAAATGGTAGAATGCACTTTTACTGTAATAAATTACTGAGAAATATTAGATTACCTTTATATTTTTATTCATTAAAGTAGCTATTTTATGACATAATCCAATGTAAATAGAACATTACTAAGCTGTACTGTCTTGAGATAAAAATTTAATTTTTTCTTTGCACAGATTTTCATACACTGGAATTTAAGGATTTAATTAAAACTGCCATTAGTTGTTCTTGAAAGTAGAAATGGTTCACCAAAACTATAGGTTAATGTATAGCAAATAAGTTAGAAGTTTTTTTCCCAACCATGGAGTATGAACAAATTTTCACATATCACACATTGAATCAACCTGAAGCTGAAACATAACTTTGGATCATCTGACTGAAGACACATTTTTTTATGTTGGAATTAAGACTGAAGTCAGTAAAGCCAATTTTACAGAAAAAAAGTTTATCATTTATTAGTTTAGAAAATGTCAAGCAATTATACTAGTATATATTTCATAATATACAATCATTCTATATCAGTGATTTCTTGCTCATACTAGGAAAGGAGGCTGATTTGACATCACTGGAAAACTGTTTCTTATTTAAAATGAGCATTTTTTTGAAAAATAGGAAGATTAATAATTTGGGTTGTTAAAAATATAAATTATCATTAACTATGGCCACTATGTTTGCAATAGATTACTGTTTTGTGTTTTTAAATCATTTTGAAACAAACAATATATTTTTATAGAGTAACTATTAGAAGTTTCTATTTTGGTAGTATATATTTCATTCAAATTAAACTATAAGTTAATTAAATTTACTATAGCCTATTGAATAGAACTGTATAAAGTTGGGAAAGTTAAAATGATATTTAAAATTTCAGAAAATATTTTAATGCTTAATTTTATTAACACATTCAATGGCTATATGCTCAAAGGAAACTTTCCAAAAATAACCTTAAGTCTTAATATTGTATTTTAAAATTAGATATTCAGTTGTCTTATCTATGTTTGTGTCTTTCATGTAACTGTGGGGTCCCTTAGGGCAGAGATGTATCTTATATGTTTTGTATCTTTTGTAACTACTGCAATACTTATTATATAGGAAGTATATGGTGACTTACGGTTAATGGGGGGATGAGTAGAAATATAAAAACATAAATTAGCAGATAGGAATAGGGAGATAGGCAATTATAAGAACACATGAAGAAACTATCTAAATAGATGACATAAATATTTGCACTAATATAGTTGCATCATTAAAAAGCTCCTTCCTTAAGTCAGTCCATTGCATTAACAAATATAAAAGCACATATTAAATAACTAACATTTCATAGTAGGAATTTCTAAATTAAATTGATCCCGGATAATAGTTTTAAGATAGCCCCTTTATACTACAGAGATCCCCGTAAAAACTGTTAGATTGGTGCAAAAGTAATTGAAGTTTTTGCTGTTACCATCTGCCAAAACTGCAATTACCTTTGCACCACCTATATATATATATATGGCCATGGGCATATATATGGCCATATATATATATATATATATATATATATATAGGCGGTGCAAAGGTAATTGCAAATATATATATATATAGGCGGTGCAAAGGTTTTATATATATATATATGTGGCCATATGTATATATAGCCATATATATAGCCATATATAGCCATATATATATAGCCATATGTGTATATATATAGCCATGTGTGTATATATATAGCCATATATATAGAGCCATATATATAGAGCCATATATATATAGTCATATATATATAGCCATATATATATAGTCATATATATATATAGCCATATATATATATATGACTTGAAAAAGTTGCCTGCTAAGGTCATGTATAAACCAATAATAAAATTATAGCTGGAATACACAATTTATATTGTTTAAAAAAGAAAAGTATACACAGAGACTTTGTTAGCAAAATAAAATATCCAGGTTCCTAGTTACCCCCTGTTACCCCAAAAAATTCAGGATCTGGATATTTTAATCAGAAGCAGTAGATAAGTTGTAAATTCTTTAAAATTTTAGTATATTATGTGACAATCGGATATGTAATTTTCTAATTAATTTAAGAAATTCACCCATCTAAGCATATGGTTGTCTTCTTTGTTATATTTGAATCAATATTTGCCAATAAAGTGACGCTCAGTTGTATACTGATCTTTTACTGGACATTTGAAATGTCAGAGAATTTGGAAAGGAAATTCTGATCTGGCATGGCATCTTAGAGAATGGCCATGAAACTGAGCTCTGAAGTGCACTAACCTGTGTCGTTTATAATATTTTAAAATATTCTATAGAGCTTATTTTAATAAGATTTTTAAGGGGTGGGTTTAAGTTTCCTAATTAGGTAAACCAGTATGATTATGCTCAACTTGGATTATTTTCAGAATATTGCATCACTAAGATAGTTTAGAACAAATTAGAATTATTGTCATTGAATATAAGCTCCCCAAGCCATGAATTTGAGGAACACATAAGACCCAATCTCAATCCTTAGAACAACATGTGAGTTTTAATAGGACATAACTAAGGGGAGCCCAGCAAAATGATATCCTACAGATGAGTAACTGTACGTAAATATTTTGTGTCTGATTTTAAGTGCACTGTAAAACTTTAAACATAGCTGTTTTCAATAGTAGTTGCTGAAGTTATGAATGAGCATTACTCCAATAGCATTAGAAGTCCTCTAATTCAGGAAAACCCACTTCTCAGGACCTGCTGAAGATATGATCCAAAAAGGATACATGTTCCTTAGGCACATCCCCCGCATGACAGTAACACTCACTCCACTGCCAACACACGATAACTTTTATCTCTCTATGTATGCATATATGGATCTACACACGCTTACTGTTTTTAAACAACAAAAAGACATCGCGAGAATAGTGGCAGTGTGAAGGCATAGTTTTTGTTGTTTGAGCGCTTTGCCTCCTGTGACCACCATTAGCTTACCAAATCATTTTAATAATGAGTTGTACTTTTCATATTAGTAATAATGATTTTGGAATTTAAATTTTCTTAATCACATAGAAAGCATATTTAGAAACTTCAATTATTTTAATGTTTAAACAACAACATTCATTGTGCTCTGCAAATGAAGTTGCAAAACAATTAACCTATCTTACTTCTCACTTTATAGCAGATTACAGAGCTTCTTAGCCCAGGTTATGTAGAATTCAGGAGACACAACCTCATAAACTAAGCTCAAACTATTCTAAAAGGGATCAATACAATAACACATAATCAGAGGTTGCACAAATTATTTTCACTTGTAGATTACATACTCTAACATTTTACGGTGTTTATAGTGTAGCTCTATATACATTTGTTTTGTCTCATTTATAATTGACTATTATGTAATGGCAGCATCCATTGCTTATGAATTTTTTTATCCTCCAGTGTACCTTTCACAGTGATAGACTAAGAGAAATCAACAAACATCTGATTGCGTGTAAACCTATACTACCTAATAAAAAGGTATTTCTAGCAGTATTAAATGAACTTCAAAAGGGCTGTTAAATAGTCCATTCCCAGAACAAAAAGGTTAAGCATATATAATTATCAATTTTCTAATTAGGTAATTCAATATGATTGTGCTCAATTTAGGTTATTTTCAGAACATTGCACCACTAAAATGGTTTAGAACAAATGAATTAGAGCTCTTGCCAATGAATATAAACCTGTATTTATCTAGCACATGTCAGAAAATCACTAGCCCTGACTCTGCTCCTAACTGTATCAGTGACTTTATTAATGTCTCTTGTACTGTCGTGAATTTAATTTCCTCATATGTAGTTTCAGGAGTTTGATCTGATTTTCCAACATTCTTGTTTCTATAACCTTCGAATTGCTCACTTTTGCCATTCAGCTCAAAGAAGTATATTCAGCAATCAGAGAGAAAATGAACAGAACAGCAGCAATAGAGTTTCCTAAATCTTATTTTGAGGTAAATCTGTAATCAACAAGGAATATTTATAACAGGCAATGTAAAATTGCCTTTTTTCTTTTCTATTAATTGTTACCACTTATTTTATTGATTCAACATATTCTGCTGAAAAGGTGGTGTTTTATTTTAAATCTTACCTCACCTTATCCTCCATAGTAAAAATAATGATCAAAAATTTCTCATCTTAAAAATGAAAAACATGTATATAACTCACCCATAACAGTTTTTAGTTGATAGCCAAAGCAATACTGTAGTTTGTAGTATTATTTAAAATAATTTATTGGACATTTTAATGACAGTTTAAGAAAATTTAAGTACATTTTATGGTTTTTTTTTTTCTTCAGCAGGGCAGATTTTGGGATACATTGTGTTTTCAGTTTCATTTATCATTTCATTTAGAATTAGAGGTTCTGGGAATATTTACATCTCATACAAAATGCTAAATATTAGTACCGATGTTTGAAATAAGGCAAATTTTAATATAGTCACAAAGAATTAAATATAACACTCACCAGATTTTCAAACGTAAAATAATGCATCAAGGAATAATTGTAACGATTATTCAGTTTCAATTTTTTTCTTTGACAATATTCTGTATTTTTGACAATATTAGGCAAAAGAGAATAAGCTACATCATTTTCTTAACAATATTTGTGTATTATACAAAGCAATCAAAGAATTTTCATCATATAAAAATAAAATTATAACAAATTTTAGAGCAAGTTTTCAACACAATCTATCACAAGAAAGAATAGAAAATATACATTATACTCAAATTATAATCCTGAATCACAAAATTTATATATGCCCTGACTCTGGGGAAAAAAGCGTCTCAAATGAAGTCTCATCTTTCACTTAAACTCTGTAGTCTTTCCATTTGAGGGCATACTTTGCTTCAAATCTTTTAAGCTAGATTAATCCACTCTGAAAGCTGTTCCTTAGTTTTGAAGCCAGGCTCAATCTTTCAGACCAATTGGACAACCACTTAGAGCAGTGAATCAATCTTGTTTTCCACTCAGCTAAAGGTTCCAGTATCAAAACTATATTCGCATTCTATAAGGTACCATGAAATTCGTCACTGGTTACTTTTACTCACTTAGTTGTGCTGGCTCAGGAAGAATCAAACATCTGATGATCTCTTTTCTGTGCTCTAAGTCTGATAGTTACAAGAATTTATTCTCAATTTGGTGAGAAAAGTTTACAGCTCTTCCTTACAAGACACTGCGACAGAATCAAAGACATTATGAATGGTTTAGAAAGGAAGCAATCCAGTACTAGGTTGATTTAATCAGGGAAGGAATCCTCGCCCTCTCAACAAAAAACCTGCCTTTGTTTGGGATCTGTCTTGTAGACTGTAAAGGTTAAATATGAATTTATTTGAATAAATACATTAGTAGCAACATCCAAAGTTTTTGACTCAGCTCTACATCTCAGCTCTGAGTTTCATTCCTAGGTAAAGTAGCCTACTTGCCAATTTTATGTTTAGTTTTTATAAAGTATAACCATGAGTTTTTATTTTAGTGTCGCTGCTAAGTTGAATTCCTAGAATGCAGCTTCATTTCTTAAATATGTTATTTGTAGAGTGTAAATAAAGAGAAAAATTAAGCATTACTATTTTTCTGGAATAAGAACAGGCAAAAGTTAATTTAGTATATTATTAAAGATGTATTTTTCCTATCAGTTTTGAATAATATACATGCACTAATGTGAACAATAAATTGCTCCATATATTTTTTCTCCACAATATAATTCTTTAATACTTTCATGTTGATATGAATTTCCAATATTTCAATCATTTTGTAAAGGCTGTTACTTTTTTCCTCCTTTTACTATTTGATCTTTTTATTGACAGAGTCCAGAAAATACTTCATTCTCCTAGGTGTATCCTTCTTAAACGTGCAAATTCTTCATTCCTAGAAGTCAGAATAATAGGATTCTAGCCTTGGCTCCATTGTATTAGTATATGACTGCTCAGGGCTTGCCAGGTATCCTGGGTTTCCCTAGTAGCAAATGTGAATATAATATGGGTTTTATGAACCTCGCAGGATGTTATAAACACTGTATAAAATGTCATATTCAAAGTCATCTTTAAGAATTAACTTATGAGTTTCACAGTCTGAAAGTCAATAACAATATTAACATTGTCATTCATATGAACTTCATTTTCATAATTTTTAAAAAATAGGTCGCTCCTACCAATGGGTTAATATCAATTCTGTTCATAAATCACCTTGCTTTTTTTTTCAAACAAGTGTTATTTTTCAAGTTTACTTGAAATTAAAACAAATTTTGGTTGTGACTCAGTCTGAATTCAACCTAGCAAATGCCCTAAGTATATTCCAAGGATTTTGATAAAAATTTAAAACAAGGATGATTAATAAAATTTGATCTTTGTCCATCCAGGCGTTTTCACATCATTTTAACAGTCCAAATTAGAGAAATATATAATATAAAATTAATTTTTCTTGTGGTTTTATCAGTAGCTATTTTATTTAACACAAATTTCTTAATGAGTACTGAACTCTACTCATCAAGAAATTGTTGCGATCTAACAGACTTTAGAGAATACAGACAGAAAACACAAATGTATTTCCTTCCCTACCTTCACTCGCCAAACAAATTAAAAAGGTAGATCATTTAATATCTTTTTTTTTTCTTTTTTTGAAACGGAATCTCCCTCTGTTGCCAGGCTGGAGTGCAGTGTCGTGATCTTGGCTCACGGCAACCTCTGCCTCCTTGATTCAAGCGATTCTCCTGCCTCAGCCTCCCGAGTAGCTGGGATTACAGGTGCACACCACAACACCCAGCTCATTTTCGTATTTTTAGTAGAGATAGGGTTCCACCATGTTGGCCAGGATGGTCTTGATCTCCTGACCTCGTGATCTGCCTGTCTCGGCCTCCCAAAGTGCTGAGATTACAGGCATGAGTCACCGCGCCAAGCCAGATCATTTAATATCTTAATTTTTGTGGGTTTTGCTTTGAGAATACATTCAACGAAAAAAAAAAAGCAAGATATTTAAAATTTGAAATAAATATTTCTAAGGCACCTAATACTTTTTAAAAATCATCTCACTTAAAAAATTAGAAATGACTAGCTGTCTGAATACGTCCTAGAAGATTTGACTCTAAAATAAATGAACTAAGTTGTAAAGATCACAGTAACCAGTGTGAGTAATTAATATGAGTAATCACATTGTGTGCCTACTTGTATGGTTTTCTTGTTTTTGTTTTCTTTTGTGCAATACATGATCTGCTGATTCTTCCCCATGTCATAAGTACTTTTTGGGGGGCACTGTTTTTATCCATGTCTTCTCTTTGCCCTCAATTAGTAGCATTCTAGCATATCTGATTCCAAGAGTAGACCATTTTTTAACACTTCATGCTTCTATATAGCAAAATTATTTTCAGTAGTAATTGTGTCAAATAGTTAATAATTGTATTTTCTTGATTTATTAGTTTCACCATGAACGATTTTTAAATAATAAAATTTAGCTTTCAAATATTATTCAATTCCAATGAAATATTTTAGGTATAAACAAAGATTTTCACTTAACAAATAAGTATCACATTTTGTTGTTTATACTCTATTTCACTGTTTTTTTAGAGATAGGAGCTGGCTCCACTACCCAGGTCCCCAGCCTCCCAAGTAGCTAGTACTACAGGAAAACACCACCATGCCAGGCTTGTTTGTTTGTTTTTGCAAAGATGGGGGTCTCATTATGTTGCCAGGTTGTTCTCAAACTCCTGACCTCAGGGAATGCTCCCATATTGGCCTCCCAAAGCATTTGAATTACAGGCATGAGCCATTATACTTCGCCTTATTTCACTGTTTTAAATATTAAAAGGAAAATCACCAAGTGGATAAAAAGAATGATAGAACTGAAGGAAATTAAATCTCCTCCTCCCCTTTACAGTGTTCTTTTTTTCCAAATCTTTCACATAGAACTGTATGTGTTAATAGGGTTTGAAGAGAAATCTCTAGATTGAAAAATTCAGACATAGTCTCAAAATGAATATAGCAGCTGAATCCATATGTATCATTGTTCACAGTGTAACAGGTAGTTCTTTGAATTAACCTCTGCATAAAATATACCATTTATTAAAAGAAAAGTTTTTGAAAAGTGCTGATTTGAAGCTTACATACATGTAATTAAATGTGTGTGTGTTTGTGTATAACGAAAACTCAATTATCATATTAGCAAATCTGTAAAACTTAATAGAACAAAAACTTTTCCATGGAGAAGTATTTCATCATTGTCAATCTTTAGAACTGCCATGATATGGTGATAATAAAAGATGACCACATTTTAGTAAATTTCTTATTGTTTATAAATTCTCTGCAGAAAATGTATACCCTGATTGTCTACACTGTGGAGAAATGCTCCCACTACCTCACTATTATATCCCATTGCTAATTCAAAAAGATGAGTATGTATCCAAGTAAATGACACTCAGCAGGCTAAATTATAAAGTGTTTTCTAATTACTAAAACGTGTTTTCCTTGAGTGATAAACCAAGGTGCTTATGACTATTAAGTTGTCTTCAATAATTTTGCAGTCACTTCCAAAGAGATTTTCCTTGCTATCTTTTCACATTTCTGGTTTTTTGATGAAATTAGTCAAAATGGATTTTGCTCTCTTCAGTTGAGAATGCATGGTAAACACAAAGCTTAAGTGTCTTTTCTTAGTAAAATTCAGCCAGAGAACAACACAGAAATGTTGGGGCTCTATTTGTGCCATTATTAACTTACTATATAATATTTTCAATATAATTGTGATGTAAATAACTGTTGGTTCTATTTTAATTACCTAGGGTTTCACCGAATCGCCATCTACACATAAGCAAAGCTAAAATACCATGCTTAAACTGAGCAATAAATTAAATTAATACATACTACCTGTAAAATATATTAATTGCTGTGGTATAAATAATGTAAAATATAAATGTAAAGTATAGCATATTTTATTACATTTTATTATCAGATAAAATAAATTTTCCAATTTTACTTTTTATGTTTAAAAAATACTATTTTTGATCCCTTTATTTTTAAATAACATAATTCATTTATTTTAGAATTCAAATATCTTAGAAAAGCAGAATTCCAAAATAGAAGCCTAGGATTTTATATAATCTCAAATCATTATGTATCACTACATCCTTAAGATTTTTTCCCAATAATACATTTTTCATATGGAACAGTTATAAATAGAGAATGAGACAATATTATCCTATTGAACTTGTGATTATCTTAAGGGTATTTTTATTTGAATTTGTTTCCAATTATACAGAACAAACAATTTCTAGAAATAATACTTATGGAAAACTAGAGTACACAACTTACAGCATATAAATGAATACATTTGAGCACTGTCACACTCTCATCAGCTACAGCTCAACGTAAAATCACTGCAGTCTGCCTAATAACTTTCTGATTTTATGAAGAAATAGTGTGTTCAAGACCTTGTAATAACAGTCAAGGACAACATGCTGAAAGGAATGAAAGTATATAAATTAAGCTGCAGATCTGATGCCCATAAATCATTTATAAATTTAGTGCTTAGCCAAAATAGCTACATTCATTTTAAAGAAATAACACTCACATTTCACTTTTAATAATGTTCAAAGATATTCTTCAAAGATGTGGAAAAATGAAACAGAGCAAAAAACTTTAAAGGATTTAATTACTAATTCTCTACAATATGTATAAAATCCTTGACATATGAAAATTAATTTCCTTATGATTTCAAATTTGCCTACATTTTATTTCCTGAATACTTTGACTTTAAACTTTGTAACCTGCCAGTTTAAAGGTTTTGAACTAGGTTTTAATGCCTGTGAAAGTTTCAGAAGCATATATTTAGATATAACCCTGGTTATTTCCAATAGATTATAACTCATCTAAATATTATTGGATTCTGATTGACTAGAAAATTGGATTAGCTCAGTATAGACTATAAAAATATTGTGCAAAAATTAAGTAAAATTCATTTGGCTTAAACATTTTTGTATTCTTTTTTTTTTTTGAGACAGAGTTCTCTCTTAGTGCCCAAGCTGGAGCGAAGTGGCACGATCTTGGCTCACTGCAACCTCTGCCTTCCGGGTTGAAGTGATTCTCCAGCCTCAGCCTGCCAAGCAGCTGGAATTACACCATGCCCGGCTAATTTTTTGTATTTTTTAGTAGAGATGGGGTTTCACCAGGTTGGCCAGGCTGGCCTTGAACTCCTGACTTCAGGTGATCCGCCCATCTTGGCCTCCCAAAATGCTGGGATTACAGGCATGAGCAACTGCACCTGGCCCATTTTTGTGTTCTAAAACTCTTTGGCTTATCATTGTAAATTTATTGGCAAAGAATTTTCAATTTAGCCAATGTTGCATGATGTCAATAGCAACCCTATAAATATTTTTTTGGTTAAACCACACACACACACACATATATATATATATATACACAAACATATATATAGTATATATATACACACTAATATATATATGTACATATATGTGTGTATATATAAAACATATATATAGTATATATATGTGTGTGTGTGTGTACATATATATATATGTGAGTGTGTGTATATATATGCTATAAAAATCCCTGGTATTAAGGATTGTTTCAGCATAATGGACACTGTGTCAGTTTCTTAAATCTCATTCAACTACAAGTAAATAAAAATATAAAGGGTCCTAAAAACTTTCTTGTCGACCGGTATAGTACCCAAAACTGGGAGAACAAAAGGGCCTATTCAGTGTACTGGGAACTATTCATAAACATTTACATATATATATGCATACACATAAATATGTAAATGTTTATATATAGACAAATACCAGAGAATCCAGATGTTCTAATAGATATGGATGCATGCGTGTAACATCCATAGTGTTTTAATTTTCTTATATTGATTTGTTGTCTATTTATTTTTCTATTTTATTAATTTTTCTTATTTTTTTCATTATTATGAATATTTGCAAGGTGTAACTATTTGTAACGTGCAACAAGGATAGGAAAAGAGGCTTGTCTTATCACCTTAAGAAGGAAGATTATTAATATTTCTTTTTTTCATCCATATGTTCTATATGTACATATGCATGTATACATAAACATACATACACATTTTCAAATAAACAGAAGCAGGTTTTCCTGTGCCTTGCTTTTCTCACCTAATTATGGACCTTGGAGAGTTTTTCATGTCAATACGAAATTCAGAAGTCCTTGTTCTTTAAAATGGCTATGTTGAATTTCATTAACGTATGCACATTTTTAAGCCAGATTTCTGGGTTGTTTGTACTTTATAGTAATAAATTATGTAGTAAACATCCTACTACACATATCCTTGAGTAAAATTATGACTGTGTCTCCAGGATAAAATGGAAGTAAGTTGCTGAGTGAGAAAGTGTTTATATTCAAAATTTTTGAGGTGCTGCCAAACATTCCTCCAAAGTTCACCAACTTATACCCCAAATCATGTGTATGTGGGTACCCATGATTTCCAAAGCCCTCCTATAATCTCTTGGGTCTTCCTTTATCTCTCTGAGCTCATCTCTTCAACTCTTCTTGTCAGTTCACTGCTTACTCCTTCTTTTTGATGTGTTTCAACACACCATTTACTTTCTTAACTCAAGGCCTTTGCATTTACTATTTTCTTTGTTGTTCTGAATATTTAGTCACTGCCTCATCTGGCCCTTCTTATAGGTACTTAATTCCTTGCTTCTGTAACTGATATTAAGGCTCCAGCTGACATTTAAAGCTTTCATATTTACTTTCTTTTCAATCAGAACCTCAACTGGAGGATTTCTTATTGAAGCCATGACCCAAATCTTCTTCTGGAAGAGGCAGAGTTCTCTGTAGAGGTTTTTGTTGTTGTTGTCCTTTAAAGATCAATTAATTTTACGATTGGTCATGGAAGTACAAATAAGGGCCTCAAGTAACACTTGACTTCAGTTTCTAGCATTACTTTATTTAATTTCTCCTTGGTAATCAGGATCATTGATACTATCCCATTGAGTAACATCTTCCTTTCCTTATTTGTTATGGGGTGTGAGATGTTCCAATGGCTAGGAAGCAATCCCAACTTATAGTTCAACGGAACTATTTTTCCCTGGTGAAAACTGTGAACCCCTAAAATTTGAGACAGGTCTCAGTTAATTTAGAAAGTTTATTTTGCCAAGGTTGAGAACACTCACCCGTGACACAGCCTCAGGAAGTCCTGATGATATGTGTCCAGGGTGGTCAGGGCAAAACTTGGTTTTATGCAATTTAGAGTGATATGAGACATCAATCAATATAGGTAATAAGTACACTGTTTTGGTCTGGAAAGGCCAGACAACTCAAAGCAAAGGCAGGAAGACTCAAAGTGGGGAGGAGGTTTCCAGGTCACAGATAGGTGAGAGACAAATAATTGCATTATTTTGAGTTTCTGATCAGCCTCTCCAAAGGAGGCAATCGGATATGCATTTATGTCAGTGAGCAAAGGGATAACTCTGAATAGAATGGGAAGCAAATTTGTCCTAAGCAGTTCACAGCTTGAATTTTCCCTTTAGCTTAGTGGTTATGGGGGCCCAAGATATTTTCCTTTCATGAAATCTTCTCTAGTAACCTATGACATCTAAACCAGCAGAACTGAAAGTTGTGGAAGGCAAATTTCTATTATTTTATTATTGGGTTTAATGGTGAAAGAAGCCATTTTTATTTGCATACCTTTTTTTCTAATACTTCTACGTTCTGGCTGTAAAAGATACAGTGTCATTTACTGGCTGCTGTTTCAAGCATATACGAAATTCTGTAAGATTGAATCCTGTGTTCTCAAGGTCTTTTTTACCAACGAGTGCCATAATTAGGTCTTCAGTAGGACATTCCATGGATCTGTTAGTTCAGCTGCTTCCCAGTGAAAACATAATGGTAAGCAAATCCCACAGATGTGAGCCCACTGCTGCATATTTTCTGCCATGAAATTAATTATATGATTAAAAGCATTATTAGACAGAATAATATGACTAAATAAATAACATATTATTTCACAAGCATTTTTCTTTCTCTGATCCTCATTCAAAATTGGCAGCCTTATGAGTTATTTGATGATATGCGGGTTTAATTAGTACATTTACTGTGTTATATGTTGCCTCTGAAATACATAATGGCTCATCAAGCACTGATTCTTTGGGACTCTTGGGTAGTTCAAGATGTAGTGACTTATCTTTCACTGGAGAGGGGATCACTCCAAATATAGATTTAGATAATTGGACTCCTAGAAACATTACTGGGTTTGTAGACTCCAAACAATCACTAGGTTAATCTCTCAATGTAGGAGAGCTAGTACGGCATCCAACATACAATGGCACCTGAAGTTTTTGCACTGTGTACTTCTTTGTTCTAGTTAACGTATATCATCAATAAAATTATCCAGTGTAATTTTGTGGGATAATTTCAAGGTTTTTCAAATTATGACATGACAGGGAGTAGGATAAATGATGTACATCTGAGGCAAAACGGTGAAAGCATACTGACGACTGTGCCAGGTAAACCAGTTATGGTGGTTCCTGTGAAATTTTATGAAGAAAAAAGTGTTTGCCGGGTAAATAGGTGAATATCAGTTACCAGGGAATTACATCTGGAACTAGAGCCTCTACCTAAATTTACAATAATTTACAGTTATTCTGAAAAACCTATATGATTTACACATAGATGAAGAGAGATGCTGAATTAGTCATAAAACTACCGCATGTCACCGATTACTAATATCCAGTTTCCAATTTGCAAGGGCATTAGCTCTATGGTCAAGCAGGAGGACAAAAGCAAACCCAACTCAACACTTTATATTTCAGATTCTGTTTCTTGGGATGACTCCAAGTACCAATTTCTGTTATTGTCAAAGTGATAGTGACAGAAAACAGACAAATTCCTAGACAGACAGGTATGGGTCCCTGATGAAACTCAACCTTCAAGGCAAGGACAGTCTAAAGCCTGAAAACTGAGCTACCAGTTTTGGATAGAATTCACGGACCAGAGTGAGAACTTCTGTATCTGTTTTACCCACTCTTCCTTGATTGTTTCTTTCTGAATGATGCCTTTTCACCAATCAAATGGTGCCTTTTCCAAGTTTACCCATAAACAAATCAGCAAACACACCCCCATTCTAAGCACATAGAAACCCCCGACTTAGCCTCACAGATGGCTACCCACTATCAGGTCCTTTCTCACTGTCAAGAGATTTTCTTATGCACAATAAATTCTACTCTGCCTTATCCCTCTCTGGTGTCCATGTACTTTATTCCTTTTGGTTGGGGGACAAGAAACCAGAACTCACCAAACAGCAGGAACAAAAGAGCTGTAATGCTCCTGCTCGCTGAGCTGCAGGTGGTGGGAGTAAAAGAGCTGTTAACACTCCTGCCCACTGAACTACTGGAGTAAAAAAAGTCACAACAGAAGTTCATTCACTTTTACTAGAGATGAGGTTTCACCATGTTGGTCAGGCTGGTTGGGAACTCCTGTCCGCAAGTGATCCTCCCTCCTTGGCCTCCCAAAGCGCTGGGATTACAGGTGTGAGCCACTGCGCCTGGCCGCTGGCAGGTGCTTATAATCCCAGCTACCGGGAGGCTGAGGAAGGATAATCGATTGAACCTGGGAGGCGGAGGTTGCAGTGAGCTGAGATCGTGCCATTTCACTCCAGTCTGGGCGACAGAGCGAGACTCTGGTTCAAAAAAAAAAGTTCACTCATAAAAGACAAACCAGACCAGTTCTTTGAACAGAAAAAAATTTCCATATGAGAAATTGCTAATCTAATATAAAGTTGTTAACCAGTTAAGAGACAGTAAATAAATAAATCATTAAGTTATCATAGGAAGAAAAAAATATTGAAGAAGACAGCTACTACTCTTAGGCTTTGCAGAACAAATGAAAGAGGATATTCCTGTTAAAATTTAATGTTTGACAAAGGGCCCCACAGAGCTGAAACTCAAGGCTCTGAGGAGGAGGTGTTGCTTGGCTGTTGGTGTCTGTCTGTGATGTTGACATCTTCTTGGGCTGGGATCTAGACCTCCATTGAGCAAGCTGCTGTCTCTGAGTGTGATGGGGTTGGTGAGCAGCAGGTGATGGGGTGAAAATGTATGAGAAGGAAATGGTGCTGCTAGGATGAAGATGCATGTGATGCTCAAAGGAAAGAAGGAGGTAGGAATCACATCAGATGCACAGAGGAACAAAACAGGAAAGGCCAAGTTCATTTTTTTTCCACAGCTTTAGCGTCTCTCTGGAGCACCCTGTGGTGGTGGAGCCCAACAGGAGCCCACTAATAAGAAATGTGGTTTGCAGAGGCTCAGTACAAAGCTGACTATAAAAAGATTGATTTGGAAAAGAGAGCTAATATCTTATTTGCCCCATCAAAAGTAGATACAATTTTCAGATACCTCATGCAAGACCCCCAAGTACTCAAGAACTTTACTCAAACATCAACAGATTTTGAAGTTGTGTTTATGTTTGCTTTCCAAACTACTATTTAAAAATAAGTATTTACTAAACTGTGCTTAGTCTATTCTTTCTCACTTATTACACACTCAGTAGACTCGTAGCAAGGAGGTTCACTGGTGAAACAAGAATAGACAAGTTTTCTTTTTTAAGTAAAAAATGAGGTTTTTACTTAATGTATCAGTATATATCAGGAAATATAAATAGCTCTAGTTAATTGAAGAGGAAAATTTAATAATATTGTACATGAATTGTTAACAAACAAAAGATGGTTATCTACTAAAATGGTAAAATAAAATTCTAATAGGACCAGAAGAAGCAAGTTCAATAAAGCAAATAATATTCTAGACTGAGGAACATGGACAAAATTGGTACTAATTACTTGGGAGAAGATGCCTACTTCCAACTGGCCAGGCTGAAATTCAATCTTCAATGAAAAATAGCCATCGCTAGAACACAAAACCTGCCAGTGGCCTAGACCTTGCCAGAGACTTTGGGCAAGTGGGATCTAGTCCAGAGAAGAAGACACTCAGTAAGACTGCTTGGTGATTGGGAAAAAGCTCCCTAAGACTGTGGCTGGAACAGCTTTGGAGGCAGCTGCCAGGTAGACAGGGGAGCCAGAAAGTGCTTCTGGAACTGTCTCTGAAGGCCACAGGAGTAATGCTGCTAGGCTTCCTGCATAAGAATCCATGGTTCCTGCACTGAAGGAAGGAAGACTGGAAGATTTACAAGTCCTGCTGCTATATCAAAAAACAGAGCAAACAAAGATGGATTTAGAGCTGAGACAATAAATGGATCACTGTCTATTTGCTTATGTTTTATCTCACATAAAAAGAAAAATGGAAAATCAGTCTTGAAACCCTTATTGGTGCATCATTGAATTGGGTCAGTAATATCTCCATCTCTTATCAATTGTATTTCCTAAGTTATGTAGTTAGAGCTAAGAGACAATGCTGTATCTCTAACACAATAGATCTGAAATTTCCCCCAGCCTAGCAGCATTAGCACAACAGGAAAGTTTTCAGAAAGCAAATTTTTTGACCTCACTCCTGATATTTTTAGTCAGTAACTGCAGAGCAGTTTGTATTTAAATAACTCCTCCAGATGATTCTTGTATATTCAAAGTTTGAGAACCTTGGCCAGGTGTGGGGGCTCACGCCTGTAATCTCAGCACTTTGGAAGGCCGCGGCAGGCGGATCACCAGGTCAGGAAATCAAGACCATCCTGGCTAACACGGTGAAACCGCGTCTCTACTAAAAACAATACAAAAAATTAGCCGGGCGTGGTGGCGGACGCCTGTAGACCCAGCTACTCCGGAGGCTGAGGCAGGAGAATGGCGTGAACCCGGGTGGCGGAGCTTGCAGTGAGCCAAGATCGCGCCACTGCACTCCAGCCTGGGCGAAAGAGCGAGACTCCGTCTCAAAAAACAAAACAACAACAACAAAAAAACAAAATTTGAGAATCTTTAATCTACACATTCAAAATTGACTTCATGAACCTTTGAGTCTTTCTATTTTCTAGAATATCTTATAAACTTGCACAGATATAATATAGAGATTAAATAAATTATATATATATTTGCATTTGCAATTGAGAAGTTATTTACCACAGCAAAATATCACATTACTTTTGTTTCACATGTTTCAAATCAGAGGAGAAAAAGGGAAAGTGAGAAAGACAGAATGAGAAAAAAGGGCAAGAGTGTTAAACCTTATAATGATTACTGAAGAATGATAAGAAGTGATAAACTTCTCTCCTTTTTGTAAAATACTATTAGAAATATGATTCAAAGTTAATAGAATGTTAATGTTAAAGAAATGAGGAGTCAAAAAGATTGACTCTGCAACTCTCATTAATAATAAGATAAATTAATACACTAAAGGTCAATCAATAAATCCCTTCATTACTCATCCCTACTATCAAAATCCTAGTGCATCACTATATTCTTCTGTTATAGCAATCTACTTCTTTTAGCAGGAGGTTTGGTAATGGCCAAGACAATATGTAAATGTTAGTGGATTTGATTTTCCATTTAATTTGTATGTGTAAGAAATGGAAAATTTTTTTGAAAAAAAATCTAATTGTATAAAATGCTGGCTTAATGTTTTAAAATAAGTCTAATGATGTGCAGGGGCCAAGGGAAAGCTTTCCCCATTCCTCCTAAGGTTCACTAAAAAGTCAACTCACAAAAGGCAGATTAATTAGTGAAATGACATAAAAATTTATTAATTTTCTCACGGAGGAACCATAGGGTGATTACAGTGTGATTAAGAAGTGTATATACCATCTCGAGTTTACAGAAAGAATGAGGACTTTGGATGGTGGCTAAACAGCTGATGAGATAGGGAGAAGAGGAGGACTGGCTAGCAAACATGGATTCGTTATGTAGATGAAATTTCACAGGTTGTAACCATCAAAGAGAACAGATGGTAAATGTTTCTTTTAGACCTTTAATGATGTCAGATTCTCAGTCAATCTTTCCTAGATCCAGGCAAGGGAAGGGCTCAGGGAAAGCCTGGTAGCATCACTACAGATTCTCTATAGATGCAAATTATCCCCACAAAAGATAATTTTGCAGGGTTACTATTTATAGGTTCTCTGAGCAGCCATCTAAAAATATGTCAAATAAATATATTTTGGGGTAGAGTATTTTTAACTTCTTCAGACACATTACTGTTTACATGTTAGCAATAATATTAAATTTGGCACTTCAGTTATACTACTCAATTTAATCTTTTATATAATATCTCTATTTTTTTCTAAGACACATTAAGTGGACATCCTTTTCCACAGACATTCATTAAAACATAGTAAGCTAAATTTTAATAGTATATCTGAATGGTATATATTTAGTGTAATTTGTATGATCTTGACTTAGTAATATACTTGCTGTAAGAGCCACATCAAATATATTATAATCCCTAGGAAATTAAAAGTTAGCAGGCTGATAAATATGTGAAAAATGGCAAAATGCTATCAAGTTGATAAAATCAATATGAATGGTTACCATTCTCCAAGTTCTCTCTTGTATGGGTAAAATTACCTTTTTATTATTACCATAATTTCAAATAGCCTTAATAGAGTAGCCAGCTTGGATCATAATGCATATTATTATATGGGTGTGTGTTTGTGTGTGTGCGTGTGTGTGTGTGTATACAGAAGTGAACAAAAGAAGCAATTATAGAATGTTATTTAAAAAAGAATCAAATTTTTGATATTTTTGGATACTACCACAAACAGTAGGGAATATCATTTTTTTTTCAGAAACTGTATCCCTGGAATGTTGCTACCTTTAATGTAAAGATGATCAAATATTTTGGGAAAGAAAAACCTGAAGAGATTTGTTACAGGCCCTCAAAAAGTTATTATAGAATCACAAAAAATGAAGTACTAAATTTTTGTTCATGTATGTAAAGATTTGTCTAAAATTACAATTTAAGTGGCTACAGTAAGCTGAAAGACACAGGCCTTTGAATGACTTAAATTCACTACTGTTTTGTTTAAAAACAGAAAATAATTGACAATAGAAACAGTCTTCTAGTATTTTTAAACATTTGATGTATTTGAAGTTGTGTGGTAATGTTATAGCCTGATGGGTTCTTCTTGCCCGCCGCCCAGAAAAGCCAATGTACTGAGAATAGCAAGGATACTGTTGTAGCAAAGAAAGAGATTAATAATCACAGGGTCAGCCAGAAGAATAGGAGGTATTCCTCAAATCCACCTCCCTGAGAATTTGGAAACGAGTATTTTTCAAGGACAGTATGGTGGCCAGGGACTAATGAATGAAAAATGCAGGTTGGTTGTTTTTTTGATTTTTGTTTTCTGTTTTTTCAGACAGAGTCTCACTCTGTGACCCAGCACAGCTCACTGTAACCTCAAATTCCTGAGCTCAAGTGATTCTTCCCCCCGAGTTTCCCAAAGTGTTTGGATTACAGGCATGCTCAAATATACCCAACCTTGAGTCAATTTATTGGTATGGGTTACTGGTCTGGGTGGCGCTAGCTAATCCATCAAAATGCAAGTTCTAAAAGATACCTCAAACACCAGTCTCAAATTTATTTATGTATTTATTTAGAGGCAGAGGCTAGCTCTGTTGCCCAGACTGGAATGCAGTGGCAGTCTCGGCTCACTGCAACCTCTGCCTCCGAGCTTCAAGCAATTCTCATGCCTCAGCTTTCCTAGTAGCTGGAACTACAAGCGCACACCACCACACCTGGCTAATTTTTGTATTTTTTAGTAAAGATGAGGTTTCACCATATTGGCCAGGCTGGTCTCAAACTCTGGACCTCAGGTGATCAACCCGATTTGGCCTCCCAAAGTGCTGGGATGACAAGCATGAGCCACCGCGCCCAACCCAGTCTCAGATTACAATAGTGATGTTATCTATAGGTACAATTGGGGAGTTTACAAATCTTGTGACCTCTGGCTACATAACTCCAGAACCATAGTTCTAACCTGGTGGCTAATTTATTAGTTTTACAAAGGTGGCTTTAATCCCTGAGTTAGAAGAGGATTCGTTTCAGAAAAGAACTGTTATCATGTTTGTTTTAAAATTAAACTATAAACTAAATGCCTCCAATAGTTACCCAGGAATGAGCAAGGACAGTATGTGAGGTTAGAAGCAAGATTAAATTAGATGTGTCAGATTGATCTCACTGTTATAACTTTTGCAAAGGCAGTTTCAATCCCCTTTTTAGGCTGGAGCATGCTAAATTCCCAAGTTGTGAGCTACAGAGATGGGAAAACGCCAACATCCACCCTAACTTCTTCCCGCTGATGAGAGGCATATTTAGGGTAGGGTTTGGCTTCAAGGTAAGAGGAGCGAAACCATTTGGCAGTGGTATCTGTGTATTCATGGGTGTCTGATTGGGGGCCCAAGGTTTGCATGACAAAGATGTTAGTACTCTCATTCACAGTTTTAGCACAGCAAGTAAGTGAGCAGCAAACTGAGCCCTACAAAAAGAAGTGTAAGTCCTAGCTTCATATGTCCTTGTAGACTGATCTGAAGCATTGAGGGTTCCAGGGGAACAACCCTGAGAACCAATCAGATATAGGGTCCTAGGAGAGAGGGAGAGATTTGTGTCAGAGATTGTTAGAAAGACAACAGAAAAGAGCAGATTTTAATATATCATCCCACATCTTTTTTAGTCGACTTCCAGCCCTAAGAAAAAATTAGTTCAGTTAAACATCTATGTACCATTACAAGAGTGTCATTGCAAATGAGCCAGGACTTTATATATGATGCAGGAAAAAAGATATGTAATAAGAGACATTTCTATAGGAACAGAAGAAAAACAAAGGTTAATATTAGGAACAATCTATAAATTAGTTTCCTTAGATTCTGGAGGGTAGTCAGTTGAAGTATCAGATGTTAGAATTAAAATATCTTTAGTTAAAGAGGAAGAAGGCAGTGGCAATCTAACTAGTTTGTCTCACCTGTATCACAAGGAGTGCGCTTCAATTTGCAGGGCCTCAGGAAAAATGTAGTAGCAATTTAATTGAGTCCAAGTCAAAAAAGTGGAAGAGAATTTTGAAAACATTAGCTTGGACACTTATAGCCAGGGAAGAATTCAGGATTCAGTCCAAATTGTAGAACATAATAACTCAAAACAATGAACAAGACTGGAATCTAATAAAAAGTGTACCATAGTTTTCTTCTGAAACATAATTTTTCTCTCTACAGACCCCTTAAACACAAATTATAGTAAGACCAATTCACTAGCAAAATAAGTTTTAGTCTTATTATTTATGGCCTGATTATTTGCATAAAATGAATCAAGAATAATTATTTGCCACATAGTTTCTTTTTCAAATTGGCTTTGCTGGAACTTTTTTCATAAGGAATATCAGATTAGACCTTTTTAAAGCCTTGAGTTCAGCAAAGGATTTATCTGTGTCTGCAGATACCTGTATGAATTGGGTGAGTTACTCTCTTCTCTATGTCCCAAGATAACTTGGCGTTTCTGGGCCTGCCAAAAAGTGACACTCTTTACTTACTAGTTCAGAAGCCCTGTAAAGAACTTGCATAGAGAAGACACAAGATCCCCCTTTCCAAGGTGCTGTTATTGGCTATATAAAGTAAATCTCAATTCCTCAAAGCAGTCTGTTTATATCTGAAAGTGTGCCATTCCGTCAAAGCCTTGGTAAAATAACCAGTATCTCCAACTGTGTTCTGTTACAAAGAAAAACATATTCTCCTTAAATTTATGCAAAGAATTATATTGTATCAATTAAGAATACTAAGTTTTCAAAATCAGAAGAAATCAGGTAGAAAGAAATATGCTTTAAATTTTGCTCACAAGAGGATACTTAATTAAATATTTAAAAGCTGCAAATGACTCAAATGAAAAAAGTTTTATTGACTGAAAAACAAAACAAAAAGAATCAGTAATGTTCCAAACAAAAAAAAATTACTAAAAGATTGTTTTGGTTTTCTATCAATTTAGTTGTAAGATTAAGTTTTGTTCTGCTCGATATTGGGCCAGAAGTCCTTATGAGCATATCAGCTCTCCAAGAGGGTCCTGGAAGCTTTTCTCTCTATTCCAATGGCACAATATCCAAAGTTATAAGAAATCTGCATTCAAGTCCACCTGTCAGATTGTTACAGCTGATTATGAACTGCTTTTTAAAAAGGATCAAGGTAAGACAATTATTGTGAATGAAAAAAGTCTTAGGACAGCCATAGCCAAAGACACAATTGACAAGGAAAACTGATTATCTCTGTGGCACACAAAAATCTAATATAATAATAACTATTACTGATAATACATACTGAGACATCAGAAATATAGAAATCTTATGTAATTTTGGAACATGTACTAATAATACATTTATATAACTATAACCCAAAGAAAGTTAAGTACTATTTCATACTTGACAATGCTTCCTGTATTATTTAACATACCATATAAGCTAATTATATCTCTTTTGGATGTCAGGGGACCTAACATCTAAAAAAAGTTAATTAGTTCAAAATACTTCATTGAAATTTAGAACTTGAAACTGAAATTTTGATTTTAAAAAGTTTGCAAATATCAAATATCAAAAGTTTAAAACACTTGATATCAACAAAGAGAATCACAGGTCATTTATTTGGTCAAAATGTGATAACTCAAGATTTTTTTAAAGGCAAAAATCTTTACCCTTTGATAGGAGACTCAGCTTTCCACAAAAAATACAAGACCAAATAAAGGTAGCATAAGGAGGCCAACTGCATTTGTCCCTCCTCTCTCCCTTCTTTTCTTTCCTTTTTGTTGCAGTTCACTCAAAAAGCAAATAGAAATCTTTCAATATTGCATGAAAATCTTGTATAAAAGAAAAAAACAAATTTACCTTTTTATTCATGAATTATTAACATTAAAGCCAATTTTTAATAAAATTGTAGAAAGAAATTAATCCAACCAGTTTGACCACACAATAAGATTTTTGTAAAACTTTCAAATCTTTTATTTTTTTTAAATTAAAGAGTAGATTAGTTCTCCAATAGAACCCTATTATTCTATCATAGAGGTCTAGATTCTGCTGTGCATCGGTATGCTTTTGGTTTTAATGTTTAATTTATAGAAAAACTAAATAATCCCATTTAAATTTTAGCAAACTTTCTCACAAAGTTTCTTTTAGAAGATTAATCTTCTACAAACCTTCTACAACTTGCTTAAAACTTCAGTTTTGTCCTATCTTCCTGTAACTTAATTCTTATAGCTGATTATGAACTGCTTTTTGAAAAGGATCAAGGTAAAAACAACTATTGTGCTTTTAACTATTAAAAGCCTCTAAAATATAATTACTTTCTTTTCTGAAAACCAGAAAACATGCTTTCTTATAACTTTTTTTGAAAAGAAATTTTGATTTGTAAAATTTTGCCAAATATCAAAAGTTTAAAACACTTGATATCACCAAATATGATCATACTTTTAATATGCTATGTATGAATGGTAACTCTTAGTAACTCTTACTTTTAGTTAAAAGAAAAAATTGGAGGTAGGTAATTTTAATTAAGTACCAGGTGCAGAGCCCAGGACAGAACTGCAGATAATGTTTTATTCTTCCCAGCATAGCCAGTGGGCATGCCTAGCTCCACATGTCCCCAGGCCTTACCTAGAATCTAATGGCTCTAAAACAAACAAGTCAAACAATTATCAAAAATGTCACAGAAGCAGTTCCTGATCTTAAAACATGTAGCAAAGACAGTATCTGACCTGCCTAATTCAGACCAAATGTCTAAATTCTGAAAATATTTCAATTTTATTTTAACAATAATTTTAAAACTGTATTTACCAAAGATTGCAAAAGTCACATGAACTAAAAGACATTTGAGTTAGTTGGGTTTTTTTTTTAATAAAATATTTAGTTTAAGCACTTATTTTTCTTTCTTTAAGCCAATTAAAACTCTTTCATATATTTTGGTAGTGAAATATCACATACGCATATAAACATATGCGTATCACATACGCATATGTATGTTACATACATATGTATACACATACGCATGTTTATATGCGTATATCACATATGCATATAAACATATGGACATAGCAGACACACAGACAGAAGCAGATCTTACAGTTTATAAGACACTTCATTTATAACAGTCCTTATTGGACAGTTTGTAAAGTTTTTCTTACCCATTTTACATTCTCAATCTCTTGATTACTTGTTCACTTCCCTAAACAGTCGTCAGCTGGGCAGCTCTAAATTTACATTTCAAAAAGGACAACTCTTAGGTGAAATGAGATATAAAATTTATATTTTAAAAGCACAGAGTTAAGACATTAGGTGTAAATATTGTAGCATCAGAATTTCTAATGTACACAGGCAGGCACTCCTACATTTAGAGATTTCCTTAAAGATATCAATTTGTTTTAGACAGTGGTTTTAAGATAGCCAACTAATTACCAGAGAGTTGCATTTTGGCTTTTTAACTTGTGTCTTAATTAAATTCAGGCTTTAGGTTGGAGCCTTTAGGAAATACAGGAAGAAACAGGGCTAAGAAAGCACAGAAGCTTTTAGCACCTAATATTTACATACGCGAGAAACAAGCATAGCTTGAAGGCAGAATAAATATCCCCAAATCAAGGATCCCATTTTTGCACCAAATCCTGGGTTTTCAAAAAGATGCAAACACTGTGGGATGAGACAGTGCAATATTTTTACAGTGCACTTCACTGTATGGACATTCCCCTGAGGCTGGTGGGCAACTGTATTTAGTCCATTTTCATGCTGCTGATAAAGACATACCACAGACTGGGCAATTTACAAAAGAAAGAGGTTTAATGGACTTACAGTTCCACATGACTGGAGAGGCCACACAATCAAAGAAGATGGCAAGGAGAAGCAAGTCACATCTTACGTGGATGGCAGCAGGCGCAGAGAGAGGTTGTGCAGGGAAACTCTCATTTTTAAAACCATCAGATCTCATAAGACTCATTCATTATCATGACAACAGCACAGGAAAGACCCCCCCCATAATTCAATCACCTCCTACCAGGTTCCTCCCATGAGATGTGGGGATTGTGGGAGTTACATTTCAAGATGAGATTTGGGTGGGGACACAGCCAAACCATATCAGCAACCCAATGCCAGTTAACCTACTCTGTAATTAGCCCATCTCCCATAGGAATCTTATCCCTCAGTGGGGAGTCAGGATTTTTCTATACCTTCTACGTGCTCAAGCGTACACTTTGCTTGAAGCAAACGCCATTAGCTATCTCCGAAGGCATATCTTTAATCTAGCTATTACACATATCAAGGTTAAAAATTTTCTCAAAATACAAAGTAATTACTGGTACCCTCAAAAGCTAAAAAGATGAGACAGCACAATGTAAAAGCTTACATCTCTTGAGTTTCCATGATGAAAACAGAGGTTCCTCCAAATGGCATTTTTTTCTGTTTTTCCCAAGAAGTCGCAGGCTGTTAGAAATTATGCTAGGTATGGCTGGGCATAGTGGCTCACGCCTGTAATCCCAGTACTTTGGGAGGCTGAGGCAGGCGGATCACAAGGTCAGGAGATTGAGACCACAGTGAAACCCCATCTCTACCAAAAATACAAAAATTAGCCAGGCATGGTGGCGGGTGCCTGTAGTCCCAGCTACTCGGGAGGCTGAGGCAGGAGAATGGTGTGAACCCGGGAGGTGGAGCTTGCAGTGAGCCAAGATTGTGCCACTGCACTCCAGCCTGGGCGACAGAGCAAGCCTCCATCTCAAAAAAAAAGAAATTATGCTAGGTCCTCCCATGTGGGTACTGAAGGTGGCATAAGAAAGAAGCAACAGATAGAGGTAAATGAGAAAACAGACAGAATTCAATTGACTGAGTTTTTACAGGGAGAGAATAGAGGCCTTAAAGCTATATATATACATACACACACATATATATATATATATATATATACACATACACATATATACACACACACACACACATACACACACACACATATAGCCTCTATGTCAGTTTTAATTAAGTTGACTTTTGACTATAGAACTTTAAGAAAAATCCTTTCAAATCTTTTATTACCAGATTTTAGCCAGAATAAACAGCTGATGTTTCTAGCCTTTGAACTTCTTTACCAAAGGTAACATTTTATTTGAAACCAATGTGTCTTAACCAAGGTTATGACTTAACCATAAACACAGCAGATGACTCCAAAAAGGCAGCAAGCAGTTTTTACAGGGTATAGAATTGAAAGGAGTTAGTTAGCTTGTCTTAGGTAGGTAACAAAGGAAAGGTCCCAGGAAGCCCCTGGCTCATGGGTCAGTGCCTCATCCCCACGAAACATAAAAAGCAGCCTGGGAAAAAATTTCAAGCTTCAGGCACCAATAAGGGAATGAGTACAGGGTGTTGTGCCTGGAGACATGCCCATGGCTGCACAGATAGAAAAACCTCCAGCCCATTTGGATAAAAACTTGCAGAAATCTCCAGCTCATTCAGATAAGGGAAAAAGGTCTGTCACAGAAATGCCTTTGTCCTTTGTATAGCCAGTAGGACTATACAAAGTTTCTTGTCCTTTTGTGGGCATGGGCACAGTGGGCTCTGGTGGGTTCGGCGGGTGCTCTACTTTCCTTTAGAAGGATTATAAGTCCGGCTTCTATGAATCATTGCCTCAGCCCCTGGTTGGTGCCGGGCCAAGGTCCTGGGCCAACCTTTCACTTCAGCTTGTGACAGGTCCTGCGCCAAGCTAAGTAGCATCAATAAATCATCATTTCGGCTCCTGATTCATCCCAGGCCAAGGTCCTAGGCCAAGCTGAGTCACGCATTCGCCAAGACAGCTCTCAGACTAAGCACATTTCTTCCCCTTCCCAGTCCATAAAAACCCTGGAACCCAGCCTCATAGTGGGTACTCCCATTCGGGACCCCCTCTCTGCTGGCGGAGACATTTCTTCTTTCACTTATTAAACTTTCACTCTAACCTCACCTTTGTGTTGGCACTCCATAATCATCTTGATGGTGGGACAAGAACACAGGGTGTTATCTCAGACAATGAAAGACTGTTTCAGAATCACCCCAAAGATAGCTCGGAAAAAAAAAGATTCAAAACAGGAAATCAGAACTGTCTTTGGAGGAAAGAGAATCAATAAATGGCAAAAGTCACACAAATATCAAACCAGAAAGGACTCATTCCCTGAGCCAAAAATTGAATCCAGGCCACCATGGTGAAAGGGCAGAATCTTATTTCATGAACTACATCATGGGGCATTTGCCACTGCTTTTCCCAGAAGGAACCTAGAGCAGACAGTTTTGAGTTTGTAAAGGAGTTTAGCTGCTCAAGAGAATTCTCCTGGCTAGCCATGGCACTATTATGTGTCTTTTTTAAAAAAAGAAATAATTTTCTCATCAACTGTTTAGAATAAGAGATCTCTAAAATCTATAGTACAAGACTGCTCACACAATTCTTTTTTTCCCCCCCATTAATCAAAATCTTGCCAAGAGGACAAACAGCGACTTTTGTCAGTTCCATGGAGAGCACAGAGGGAGAAACCAGGAGCCTGGCTGGTGAGAAATTCTTATCCTTTTGCCAACTCATCAGGCTCCTGGCCCCCAGCAGGGCAGAGTAGCCCTGGTGATCCTGTTCACTGCACCACAGCTGTGGGGGCCAAGCCATGTCATAAAACACATTTTCTACTTCATGGACCGTTAGGAAAAGCCTCCAAGTTTTGCAAGATGCTGCTCAGTGGGCTGCTTGGGGGAACTTAATTAATATTTCTCATTCTGGCTTAAGCGATATGCACATAACAAACCCAGACTCCAGTCGGCCTCTTCAGCACCCAAGTACCAACCTGACAAGCCTCAAACTTGCCACTGTTTGGCCCCTGTTGTCTTAGTTCCATTCAAGGTGGAGAGGGATGACCTCCAACCAGGAGTTTCAATGCATGGTCTCTGGGCAAGATGGAAGAGCAAATAGTCGCCCTGATTTAGGCCTGCTGAGCTTCTGCTAACAAGTCCTTCAGTGCTCCTTGAATATGACTGATGAGACAAACAAGGAGAGTTTCCTTAGCTTTGCCCGCTGGATTTCCACCAGCAATTCCTTCAGGGGATTTTCTCCACACATACAAATATGTACAACAAGGGAAAGATAAAAGACCTTCAAATCAAAATTGCAAATTAAAAATTTATAAGAATATTCTTCTAAGCAGGCACCCTATTCTCTAACTGGGGAGAAATATCCTCAAACCAAGACCCTTCCTACTATTTAGTGAGAGCCAACAAAAACCCACAAAGAGCCACAAGACCTTCAAAGAGCCTAACCAACTGACAGAAGGATATGGTTGTTCATTGTGCTTAGAATATTTACCAGAAGATTTCTTCAAATCCCCTCAAAAATGTATCCACTGCAAAGTAGGTTTAAGCACTGTGGGTTGACTGTGCTCCATTGGCCAAGATGGCACCAGAGGTGGCCCTCAGTCCAACCACCTGGGCTCACTTCCAGATCTGTCATACCAGTGAGAGGCTGCCAAACTGAGGGCAAGTGCCCACAAAGGCTATCCCAGATGAGCCCCCAAATGTGTTACAGCCTAACAAGTTCTTCTTGCCCCCTCCCCAGGAAAGCCAGTGCTCTGAGAACAGCAGCCATTACAGGCAAAACAGCAACAACAAAAAGAGTTGAATAATCACAGGGCCAGCCAAGTGAAAGGATGGGTGTATTTCTCAAATACACCTCCCTAAGAACTCAGAAGCTACAGTTTTTTTAAGGACAGTTTGGCAAGCAGGAGAGTAGGCAAAAGGGAATGGTGATTGGTTAGGTCAAGAATAAAATCATAGGTAATTGATGTTGTCCTCCTGCCCTGAGTCAGTTCCTGGGTAGGAGTCACAAGACCAGTTGATTAAGTTACTTTTCTTTCTTTTTCTTTTTAATTTTTAAAATTGAGACAGGGTCTTACTATGTGGCTCAAGCTGAAGTGCAGAGGCATGATCATAGCTCACAGTAACCTTGAATACCTGGGCATAGGGATGCTCTGTCAATCAGTTTCCCAAGGTTTTTGGATTACAGATGTGAATCACCACGCCGAGCCTTGAGTCAGTTTCTTAGTATGAGTTACCAGTCTGGGTTGCATCAGGTGGTCCATCAGAATGCCAGGTCTAAGAGATACCCAAAACACCATTCTCAGGTTTTACAATAGTGATGTTATCTATAAGAATAATTTGGGAGGTTACAAATCTCGTCACTTCTGGCTACACAACTTCTGAACCGTTTATTAGTTTTACAAAGGTGGTTTCAGTTCTTGAGTAAGGAAGAGGTTAGTTTCAACAAAGGACTGTTATCATCTTTGTTTTAAAGTTAAACTATAAACTAATTTTTTCCCATAGTTGGAGGAATGAGCAAGAACAGAATGTGAAGTTAGAAGCAAGATGGAGTTAGCTATATTAGATTTCTCCCACAGTCATAATTCTTGCAAAGGTCTTTATTAATCATCATTTTTTGGAACTGAGAAAATCAACAAAAATAAATTTAAATAAAAAATATAGAAATAAGAAAGGTGGGGTTATTCTTAATCTTTTAAAAATCTAGGAGGGGAACATTAAACATAAAAATAATTATGCTGATTATCAAGTGAAGTATATTCTGACATATTTTGAAAACATTTACTATTACATAATTAACATTAGTGTCCCCAAACTTACTTTCGTCCTTGGTGAATAGAAGCCATTTTCTTTCATTCAAGTATGCGTAAATTGAGAGACCAAGAGGTGTCGTGACACCTAAAATTAAACTGCTTATTTTAAAACACATATTCTTAAATGTTTTAGCTAAAATCATCACAGAATATGAGGGGTAAGAAAATTATCAGAGGATATCAGCAATCAGTTTCTCACCCCTATGAAGGATCATTTTACACTCTTAATGAGGCAAAAATTAAAGAAGCATTAAGACAACTACAGTGGAAGCTGGAACAGAGATGAAAGCCTAAGAAGTGTAAAATATATTCTCAGCCAAACACTAACTCCATTAACATAGGAGGATTTGTACTTATATTTTCCTATTCTAAAGTAGCTAATAAATATCCTAAGTCCCATTAGGTCCCATGAGGCCAAATATTTGCTCACTCATCTAGTCCAAACATTCACTGGCTCTACTCTGGACTTGATGTCAATGAGGATAAGTGGAATGAGAAATTCTGTCAATCTCTGAAGTTTTCCTTGAGAGCATTTACCGCAGCTAAAATGGGTAAGAAGTTCATTTAGCAGAATTCACACTGTGAACTATAACCCTGTTCCACTTTTGGACGACAATATTTGGAATAAAATATTTTCTTGAATAAATGTGAAATTAAATTTTAATGTATTCTACTTTTGACTAGTTTGCTGAGCTTCTATAAATTATTATATTTCCCTTTTCTCACTTAAGCTATGTTTTTATGTAACTTTATTTTTCTGCTTTTGCATCTCACTGTATTAACACAGAATTCACCATCATATTTAATAACAAATTAAAATAATCATATTTAAATACTATAGAATAAAGATTACTTTTATTAGTAATAGCCTTAAAGATTTCAAGCTTCTTGTAAAATTATTTTGAAATTATAGTAAAATTATAAATGCAAATGATCAAATAAGCCAATAAAAATATAACCAATAATATCAAATCAGACAAGAAAGGACAGAAAAAGAAAGGTAAGTGGGAGCCGATCAACTGTAAAGTACAAAACAGTGCTATAGATTTAAACCTAAAGATTTCAGTAATCACATAAATATAAATGAACTAAATATCTTTGTCAAAAGAAATGTTGGATGAAACAAAAAGGTCATACCCGATAATCTGCAGCTTAAAGGAGGCAGAGGTAAAAATATAGCAGAAAGAAAAAAGGTTGCTATAAACAAACAAAAAATAAATCATGCAGATACTAGCAAAGAGGAAGCTGTGTTGCTACATTAATATTAAACAAATATAATTTATGGATCACTTCCTGATGATAAATTGTTTAGCTCACCAATGTAACTTCATTTTATTAACAGCAAATATTGAAGCCAGGCAAGGCGGCTTGGCCTGTAATCCCAGCTACTTGGGAGGCTCAGGTGGTAGGATCTCTTGAGGCCAGGAGTTCAAGAGCAGCCTCGGAAATATGGCAAGACTTCATCTCTATAAATAAATAAATAAATAAATAAATATTATATATTAATGTAATATATACATATTTGAAAAGTAAAACAAACAAACAGCAAAAGTTCATAGATTACAATGTGAAAACAAATCCACAATGATGTAAAAATTCTGTTGCTCACTGGTTAAGGTTCATGCCACTGGGAGTAACTTGCTCACACTTCCAGGAGAATCAATTTGCTATCTGGTAACCTCTCATGCAACCAGATGAGGGTGTTTCACTCATATTTGAAAGTGGTGGGCATTCTGGCATGAGAGGTGTATCAAACAGGAGAGAAAAATAAGGCAAGAGTTGGGAGAAGTCTGAAGGAGCACACAAATTTTGTTTCCAAATGTAAATGCCTAAATGTGCTATTGTACTGAGTATTTTATAATCCACATGCCTTTTTAGATAAGTTATCACTAAGTAAGTGGAGAAGAAATTATACACTGCTGTCCATAACTCATAAAACATGCAGTAATATGTAATGATTTTATTTAGTTTATTTGGTCACTTCAAACTCTGATGAAGATAAAAGTTCATTGCCCACAGAATCTACGAAGGAAATATGAGATTGGCCACAAAGATGGAATCATAATGGCCTCTCGAATTACATTATGGCAATGTAAATAAACATTATGCAAAACATCTGCTGCCCTTGCACAACAGCTGCTTGATATAATTAAATACGTTGGGTGCTTCAATGAACAAAATAAGCCAAGAACACAGCAACAACAACAAATCCAGCATTAAGGACACTATGATACACCCACATAGTCAGTTTTTTAAATTGTAAGTCATCATTTATAATTGTCAACAATGTGTTAATATCCCAATCCTCTGTAATTTTGACTTAAATTCTTAAAAATAGTATCACCACAGTTAAAGTGCAAAATATAAAAAGCAAAGTACAAAATGGACACTGAAAAAGTAGATCAAATACAACAGCAGTTGATCTCATTGGGAAAATATAACACTCTCCTCTTGCTGCCCATGAGAATTGAGGCATGGTCTCCTAAATGTAGACGGGCATTGATGCAACCAGAAGTGCTAGTCAACAACCGTTGGAAGAAAGAGGAAAAATTATTAACCACAGGAGGATGCTGAATTCTTTCTTATATTTTCCATTTGAATGTCTAGATTTTAATCCAATTTGAAGGGCTTTTTAAAGGGCAACCAAGATTTGCTGCTGCAAATAAAAAAAAATAAAGAATACAATAGGCAATTCAGAAAAAACATATTTTCTGATTTTACAAAAAGATGATCTCCACATTTAGTATATTTTATTCATGTTTAATAATTTTGAAAACTGCACTAATATTTAGTATGTAATATGTAAAATATAATTAAAATGCAGGTTATAATAAAATTTTTCTTTAAATAGAACTGAATGTGGATTCTGAGAAAAATCCTATACACAAGTTTATTTACCAAATTACTGTGTCTCTTCAGTTTTTGCATATAACTTTTGTATAGTTAATATTTGTTGTGCCATAATATCAAGCAGGGATACAGATAGAGTAATTTAAACATTCAGAATTCATGTACAGATTAGGAAAATTGTTAATAAATACACTGGAGGGAATAAGGATTATAAAGCATGCTTTAGATCAAGAGATTTTTCTTGCACTATAAATGTCATTCCAGCAAGCACCATATGGCTTAGATTATAAAATCAGGTAAATAAAAAGATTCATGCTGTCAGTGTTTCTATTGTTTAGGGTTATATTAGCATATATCTGTATATCTATATGTGTATATATATTAGCATATACATATAGATCTAAAGGTATATAACTATATCTATATGCTAACATATCTATATAATATAGAGCTACAGATACATATGTGTAGATCTATATGTATATACTAAGATATCTACTACACATAGATATACAGATATATATTAATTTAAAGATATACATATATATGCATATCTATATGTACATAGATAGCTTAGCATATACATAAATCTATATGTAGATATAGAGATACATATTTATAATCTATACATAAAGATATATATGTACATACATATAGATATACAAATATATGATAATATATCTATATACATATAGCTATACAGATATATGCTAATTTAAAGGGAGGATTGAATTTAGATAATTATAGATTCTAGATAGCATAAAGCTTACTTCTATTTCTTTAAAAAAATTTTTTTTTAAAGTTTTACTTTAAGTTCTGGGACACATGTGCAGAATGTGCAAGTTCGTTACATAGGTTTACATGTGCCATGGTGGTTTGTTCCACCTATCAACCCATCATCTAGGTTTTAAGCCCTACATGCATTAGGTATTTGTCCTACTGCTCTCCCTCCCTTTGCCCCCCACCCCCCAACAGGCCCCAGTGTGTGATGTTCCCTTCCCTGTGTCTACATGTTCTCATTGTTCAACTCTCACTTATGAGTGAGAACATGTGGTGTTTGGTTTTCTGTTCCTGTGTTAGTTTGCTGAGAATGATGGCTTCTAGCTTCATCCATGTCCCTGCAGCAGACATGAACTCAGTTTTTTTTTTATGGCTGCATAGTATTCTGTGATGTATATGTGCAACATTTTCTTTATCCAGCCCATCATTGATAAGCATTTGGGTTGGTTCCAAGTTTTTACTATTGTAAATAGTGCTGCAATAAACATACATAAATCTTTATTGTAAAATAATTTATAATCCTTTGGGTATATACCCAGTAATGGAACGGCTGGGTCAAATGGTATTTCTGGTTCTAGATCCTTGAGGGATCACCACACTGTCTTCCACAATGGTTGAACTAATTTACAATCCCACCAACAGTGTAAAAGCATTCCTATTTCTCCACATCCTCTCCAGCATCTGCTGTTTCCTGACTTTTTAATAATAGCCATTCTAACTGGCATGAGATGGTATCTCAGTTTTTGTTTTGATTTGCATTTCTCTAATGACCAGTGATGATGAGCTTTTCTTCATGTTTGTTGGCTGCATAAATATCTTCTTTTGAGAAGTATCTGTTCATATCCTTTGCCCATTTTTTGATATTTTTTTTTGTAAATTTGCTTAAATTCCTTGTAGATTCTGGATATTCTGTAGATGGGTAGATTGCAAAAATTCTCTCCCATTCGGTAGTTTGCCTGTTCACGCTGATGCTAGTTTCTTGTTGTGGGAAGTCAAGGACCCCGAATGGAGGGACCAGCTGTAGCCACGGCAGAGGAACATAAATTGTGAAGATTTCATCTTAATATGGACATTTATCAGTACTTTTATATACTTTTATATACAATATACTTTTATAATTTCTTATGCCTGTCTTTACTTTAATCTCTTAATCCTGTTATCTCCATAACTGAGGATGTATGTCACCTCAGGACCACTGTGATAATTGTGTTAACTGTACAAATTGATTGTAAAACATGTGTATTTGAACAATATGAAATCAGTGCACCTTGAAAAAGAACAGAATAACAGCAATTTTTATGGAACAAGGGAAGACAACCATAAGGTCTGACTGCCTGCGGGGTCGGGCAAAAAGAGCCACGTTTTTCTTCTTGCAGAGAGCCTATAAATGGACCTGCAAGTAGGAAAGACATCACGAAATCCTTTTCCTAGCAAGGAATATTAATATTAATATCCTGAGAAAGGAATGTGTTCCTGAGGGGAGGTCTATAAACAGCCTCTCTAGGAATGTCTGTCTTGTGCAGTTGAGATAAGGACTGAGATACGCTCTGGTCTCCTGCAGAACCCTCAGGCTTACTAGGGTTGGGAAAACTCTGCCCTGGTAAATTTGTGGTCAGACCAGTTCTCTGCTTTTGAACCCTGTTTTCTATTGTTTAAGATATTTATCAAGACAATATGTGCACCGCTGAACATAGACCCTTATCAGCGGTTCTGCTTTTGCTCTTTGCCCCGTGATCTTTGTTGGACCCTTATCAGTGGTTCTGCTTTTGTCCTTTGTCCTATTCCCTCACAAGCATGTGATCTTTTTTAGACCCTTGTCAGTGGTTCTGCTTTTTGCTCTTTAAAGTATGTGATCTTTGTACCTACTCTCTGTTCTTACACCTCCTCCCATTTTGAAACCCTTAATAAAAACTTGCTGGTCTGAGACTCAGGCGGGCATCATGGTCCTACCAATATGTGATGTCATCCCTGGTGGCCCAGCTGTAAAATTCCTCTCTTTACACTGTCTCTCTTTATTTCTCAGCCAGCCAACACTTATGGAAAATAGAAAGAACCTACATTGAAATACTGGGGGCAGGTTCCCCCAATAGTTTCTTTTGCCATGCAGAAGCTTTTTAGTTTAATTAGATCCCATTTGTCAATTTTGGCTATTCTATTCTATTTTTAATATTTCTTAGATCAAGTCAATAAATGAGAATGTTTTTTCAGGGAAAACTATTATTTTTAATGTGAACATATTTTTTAAAGAAATTGCTTACTCAAGTAAAAGGATTCTTAAATTTGTTTTTTGGAAACATTCTAACTTACCATTACAACCTGTAGATTACCTAATTAAAATACCTCTTTTCATTTAAAATTAAGAGAAAACAATATGTAGAAGTATGTCTGCCTCTATATTTCCACCTGAGTATGTAAAAATAAAGATTCCATCAGTGTGGAGTTTGTTTAGAATAATGACAGTGTGAGTTTTCAATTCTATGTTAAATATATTAGAACACAAAAATGTCATTTTATTTAACTGCATAAATCCTTGCAGCTATGAAATACACATCTTCACTTATAGTCTAAAATTTATAGTCGACTCTGGAAATTTACATGACTTCCAAAAGTATCTAATGACCTCTAGCCACACCACCTCATCAAAAAACAAAAAGAAAAACCACAACAAAGTATTACCTTATAAAGTAATGGAGTTTTCAAAGACAAAATAAAATTTTGGTTAATTTTTATGAAATTATCACAATTCTTTGTATTCATTAACCCAAAGAATATACATTCCTTCAGAATGAGAATAAAATGTCAAGTAATTTCAGAGCCCCAGATTCAGTAAAGGGCCCAAGTTTAATGATCAAAGTTCAATAAAATTCAATATAGTCAGCTCACATTTAACAAATTTAACAGGATGGAAAAAGAATAAACGAAATATCCCTTTTGATTTCACTTCAGTTAACTTTATGAAAATAATATTAATATTATTTACTAAGGCAACTAGTAGAAATTATGCAATGACAAGCAATTATTTGTGCTTTGTACGGCTGGGCTCTGCTAGGGCCCTTAGAAGTTTATGTCAATTCAACTTTACAACATTTCTATGGGGTAAAATGATGTAATTTTAGTGTCAGCTCGATTAGGTTTGGGGATACCCAAATAGCTGATGAAACTTTGTTTCTGCATATGTCTGTGAGTGTGTTTCTGGAAGAGACTAGCTAGCATTTGAATCAGTAGACTAAGTGAAGAAGATTTGTCCTCACCAAAGTGGGTGAGCATCCTCCAATCCATTGAGGACCAGAATAGAACAAAAGGGCAAATTGTCTCTCTGTTCTTATGCTAAGACATTCATCTTGGGTCCTTAGTACTTCTGGTTCTGGGGCCTTTGGACTCAGGCTGAATCATACCAGTGGCTTCCCTGCTTTTCCAGCTTGCAGAGGGCAGATTCTGGGATATCTTGGCCTCCATAATCATCTGATCCAATAGCGCAGTGGCTCATGCCTGTAATCCCAGCACTTTGGGAGGCTGAGGCGGGTGGATCACCTGATGTCAGGAGTTGGAGAACAGCCTGGCCAACATGGTGAAACCCTGTCTCTAATAAAAACACAAAAATTAGCCAGGGCATGGTGGTGAAGGGAGGCTGAAGCAGGAGAATCACTTGAACCTAGGAAGCAGAGGTTGCAGTGAGCCGAGATTGCACCACTGCACTCGAGCCTGGGTGAGAGAGTGATACTCTGTCTCAAAAAAAGAAAAGCGGCCAGGTGTGGTGGCTCACACCTGTAATCCCAGCACTTTGGAAGGCCAAGGTCAGGAGATCGAGACCTTCCTGGCTAACACGGTGAAACCCCATCTCTACCAAAAATACAAAAAGTTAGCTGGGTGTGGTGGTGGGCGCCCGTAGTCCCAGCTATTCAGGAGGCTGATGCAGGAGAATGGCGTGATGGCGTGAACCCAGAAGTTGGAGCTTGCAGTAAGCCGAGATTGCACCACTGCACTCCAGCCTGGGTGACAGAGCAAGACTCTGTCTCAAAACAAACAAACAAACTAAAAAACAAACAAAAAAAACCCAGAAAAGCAAAACAAAACAATAACAAAAAAAGAAAAGCATCCTTAATTATAATTGAAAGACCTCAATTCCCCATTCTTATCTGCCTCTAAGCTTCAAGGTAAAGAAAAATAATTTATATTCCCCAAACTATTTTTCTCGTATTTGTACCTAAAGTATATCATCAGTGTCAGAAGAAGAAGAAGAAGGAGGAGGAGGAGAAGAAGAAGAAGAGAAGGGGAAGGAGAAGAGGAAGACGAAGAAGAAGAAGAGGGGGAGGAGGAAGAGGAGGAGCAGGAGAATAAGGAGGAGTAGGAGGAGAAGAAGAAGAAGAAAAAGAGGAGGAGGAAGGGGAAGAGGAAGAGAAAGCAGAGGAAGTAGAGGAGGAGGAAGTGGAGGAGGAGGAGGAAGAGAACAAGAAGGAGAAGAAGAAGAAGGAGAGGAAGAAGAAGAAGGCGGTGGCGGAGGAGGAGGAGAAGGAGAAGGAGGCGGGGGGAAGGGGAAGAAGAAGATGAAGATGAAGACAAAGACAAAGACGAAGATGAAGGAGAAGGAGAAGAAGAAAAAGATGTGTCATTCAAATTGGGATTACTTGAGGAGAGTTGGAAAAAAGGATTATTTATAAAGTTGTAGCAGAATGCAGGGAAACCACATAGTTTGGGGCAATATCCTGAGACTAATAAAAAATGAGGAGGAGCAGTGACCTCTCCCAGGCCTAAAGGAAGGAATGAAGGGACCATTACCCTGAACTCTTAAAGAGAGGGAGAGACAGAGAGAGACTGAGAAAGAGAGAAAGAGCAAGCGAGAGGATCGCCTGTGACCTGATCAGAGGTTGAAATCATTCACCCTACAGAAGAATACATACCTCAATCTCACTCTGATCCTTTCCTCTGATCACCTTCTTGTCGGTGATTGCCTTTGAATATGGTGTCCAGTTAATATGGTCCACACGGGCCCTGCAGCAGCACTCAGCAGGAGGGAGGTGGATGGGAGGTAAATCAAGTGGGTCAAAGGAAGCTGTACCACACCAAGGGTTTTGTCATAGATGATACCATACCAAAGATTATACTCTTTACTTTTCTTATTTCTACTCTACTCTTAAATAGACTATTTAATGCTATTTTAATTCCACAACAAACATATATATGAATTAATCCAACATTACCTTATAGTCCTTAACATGTGGACTTGAATTTCCTATTACAAGAACAGGAACCCATATTTATAGGTTTTAATGTCTCATTTTAAGTACTAGTGTGACTAAGATAATAGTAATCAAAAATATTTAAGTGGAACGTTAAAGCTATTACAGTATCACAGTAAACAATTGATTCAAGGAAGAAAGAAACATTTTGTATTGACAAGGAATGAATCTAGGAGTCCTGTATAATTGTAAAGTTTTCCATTAACACAGTAAAAGCCTAAATGTGTTGTTGCTTTCTTAATTTTAAATATTATTATGGATATAAACTAAATACACCATGAGGGAAACTCTATATTAATTTAATTTGTATTTATTTAGAAACATAATTATGACTTACACACACTGCGTTAAGTGCTTTATAGGTATCATCTCATTAAATTCCCATGATGGCCCTATGAAATGTTATTTATTATGAGTATCATTGCCTATGTACAAAGTCATAGAGACACATGGAAGCCCCATCTGCCTGTTCATTTTTCTCAATTGCTCGAGAACTCCAGAAGAGAAGGGGTACATGCATGGGATTCTACAGTCATCATTGCTGATATAAACCCCACATGACATTGACTGACTGAGGATATAGCAATAAACAAAACAAAGTGGCTACTCTCATGGAGCTGACAGTATCAGAGAAATATAAGCAACCCAGATAAAAACAATAATAAAGGTAAAACGTAACGTCAGATATACTGAACCTGATACCTGTCATAAGCATGAAATTCCACACATCAAAAGAGTAATAGACAAATACAAATACTTTCTTACCTGTATTCTTTTAAAATCCTATTTCAAAACAATCAATATGTATTTATCCTTCAAAACTCAGCTTGTGACACTTTGTCATTTATGGCTTCATGATTTTTCTTTCTACGGCCCCCTAACCTGAACACAGCATATATTTGTGTGCAGTGGCATCAAATTTGATATTCTTGGTGAAGTATATATCGATAACTTTGACTTCACATTGAGATCATTGATTCCCATACTGTACACACTGGGTCGGTGACTAGCACACAGTGTGTGTTCAACTCTTCATCTAAACCAGAAAGAATACTACTACTAATAATTACTAACATTAAACTGAGTGCCTAAACATTTGTTTGTGCCAGTAATCCAGTGACAAGTGTCATCATCTTACTGGAGCTGCAGTTGGGAAATATAACCCCCTAGGCCAAATCTGGCTGACTGACTCCACATTAATTTTGGGATTACAGTTTTATTGAAACACAGCCTCCGACACTGGCTCTTTTCACACTGCAACGAAGTTGAGTAGATGCCACAGACACCATATAGCCCACAAAGTCAAAAGTATTGACTATCTGCTTTTTTTTACAGTAAATGTTTGCTGAACCCTTCCTCTAGAGTAAAACAGAGGAAATTATTTTATTTATTTACTTCACTTTGTAATTGCATCAGTGGACCTGTTACAGAATTTTGCCATTACAAGGCCAATTATACAAAACTGCAATACATTTGCTTGAACAATGTTGTATCCAGATTATTGACCTTTTTATCTACTATATATAATAATTTAGGTAATAAATTTTTCAAAAAATAAAACTAAATTACATTTTAATGTCATTACACTTATGAGACATTAGAGGAGGTTAATTAACTCATTTTTTTCAGTATTTCAGTATCATGAAATAGTATTTATGTCAATATTTTATTTTCACTCTAAATTACCTATCCCATGGGAATTACAAAAAGAACAGAAAAAAATAACATTGTTTGAGAACACTTTGAAAATCAATGCATATTTTGCACTGGAATCTGTAAATTCAACAATGGTAACAAGTACTTGACGAGCATTATTAAAAAACCTCACATGCACATAAACACCCACTTGTAACTAGCAAATACATTTGCAATGACTGAAAATTAAATGAAGTACAATTCTATGATCAGTTTATCAGCTAATAGATATTTTACAGTTATATATATAATTTCATAAATATGTATTAAAATCGTTTAAATTATACATATGTGTATTGTGTGTGTATAGTGTGTGTGTGTGTGTGTTAGAGGTAATGCAGGATAGCTTAGAAGACTACAGCATTTTATTAAGACATACTTCAGAGAAAATAATGTAGGAAAGAATAGAAGAGCAATATTTGAATTGGTAATTTTGTTTTCATGTATTATAGAAAGACATGAGTTATGAAATTGAAAGTACGCTCATATAACATGGCATATGGAAACTGCAGATTATATATTTTTCATATGTTTCTTTTTAAATTGTTTATTTTTCCTTTTGATACATAAATATGAACACACACACACACACACACACACACATCTTTACCGTCTTTTCCCTATATATTAGCAGGCTCCTCCCTTCCCCTAACCTCCTTCCAGATCAGCCCTCTTTCTTTCTTATTTTTTTAGCTTAACAATAATTGCTGAAATAGGAGTTTTTTTCACCCTTATTGAGGTATGATTTTTTTTAAATTTCAACTTTTATTTTAGATACAGAGGGTAAATACGCATATTTGTCACATGGAAATATCATGTGATGCTGTGGCTGAAATACAGACCTCATCACCCAAGGAGTGAGCACAGCACCCTATAGGTAGATTTTATGCTCCTGCTTCCCTCCGCCCTCTAATAGGCCTAATGTCCAGAATTTATAGGGAACTTAACAAATCAACAAGCAAAAAAAGAAATAACTCCATTAAAAATGGGCAGAGTACTTGAACAGACATTTCTCAAAACAAAATATCCAAGTAACCAACAGACATGTGAAAAAATGCTCAGTGTCACTAATCCTCAGAGAAATGCAAATCAAAACCACAGTGAGATACCATCTCACACCAATCAGAATGGCTATTACTAAAATGCAAAAAAACAATAGATGCTGGTGAGGCCATAGAAAAAAAAGGAAGCACTTATACATTGTTGGTGGGAATGTAAATTAATCCAGCTACTGTGGAAAGCAGTCTGGAGATTTCTTAAATAATTTAAAACCAAGCTACCATTCAGCCCAGCAATCCCATTACTTAGTATATACACAAAAGGAAATAAATCATTCTACTTAAAAGCCTCATGCACTTGCAAATTCATCACTGCACTATTCATAATAGCAAAGACATGGAATTAACACAGGTGCCCATGGAATATTACACAGCCATCAAAAGAATGAAATTATGTCATTGCAGCAACATGAATGGAGCTGGAGGCCATAATTCTAAGCAAATAAACACAGGAACAGAAAACCAAATACTGCATGTTCTTACTTAAAAGTGAAAGCTGAACATTGAACACACATGGACATAAACATGGGAGCAATAGACATTGTGGTCAAATGGCACTTAAAAACTCATTAGTTTCAATGTGGAATTTAAAGCCATATCAATGAACTTGTTACCCTGTTACATTAAAATCCACTCATCTTCCCTACTTGTGAATGGATATTGTACCATATATAATTTTCTAGTGTGATTAATCATTTGGAAAATATTGTTTTGATGTGGAAGATTCACATCTTCCAAATGTTGACAGATTTCATTATCCAAAAATAAGAAACAAAATTGTATTTTTAAATATCATAACTCTTTTTATCAGAAAAGCATTAGGTACTAGTGAGCTGTCAAATTCACAATGGCAGATACAAATTTTTAATAATAGGGTTTTCTTTATAAGCTCTAATTCTATCATTGGTAACAAATACTGTTAGTTGTTTACCTTGACAGGCCAGACTCATTTCCCTCATTTTCAATAAGATATCTGCCAATAATACAGAGATCAGAAAAATTATGTTTTGTCATTTTTTCAAGGTAAATTAAATTGTGTTCTATAAAAACACCAAACACTTATGGGTTTTCCTCGCAACTCACATGATTGCACAGGTGCTTTTCTTGAAATATGCATTCTACATCATTATGCTAAAGTATGTATGCATAGTCTTTTTCATCAAACAGAATATCAAAAGAACATGTACTTAAGGTCAATTAATAAAGTATAATGTGAATTCCTTCATCATGGATATTATTCAGTGAAATGACATTATTTTTACTATAAGTACATGGCAGTCAACAATACAGTGACTAATAGTACAGCTGGTGCCACTGTTGATTCATGCTGTGAAGCTATTACTTTTGCACCATCCAAACAAATGTCGGTGCAATGGAAAAAGGCAAATATCTTAGTTTTCAAAAAAATCAGAGTGGTAAAAACATCTTCATTTTATCATGAAAATAATTTTGAACTCATGGACTTGTTGGACCTCAGGACGCCCTTGATTCACAGACCATATGTTGGGTACAAAAGGATGATTTGCCTAAAAGGATTTAAAATGCTAAGTATATTCTGTGCAGATCTAATAAATATTATACTGCATTTATAATATGTATTATTTTGCTTCTTTGAAAAATAAAATGCTGTTACATTTAAAAGTGTAACTGAATGTGAAGGGGCTATTTATATTATTCTCTTCTAACTAACAAATATAAAAATTAAAATATCATATAGCAACCCTCGGCATTCATTTTAAATGTCAAAATTGTTCATCTTATTTAAAAAGTCAAGAATTAGGGAATTTGCTGCTTGCAATGATACTTTCAGCCTTGCTTCTCAAAATGGGTTCCATAGACCAAAATCTCTGCATCACCTTAGATAGAAATTAAGTATGTCAGGCTCTACTTCAGACCTATCAGTTAGACACCACATTTTACCAGGTGCTCCCCAGGTGATTCATCTGCACATTTAAGTTTGAGATACCATGTGTTAAGCTACTTTGTGACAGAGAGAACAGTCTTTTAAATCCTCTCTGATTTCTTCATTCATCCATTCATTTAGTAATCTATCTATTCTATGAATTACTACAGCGAGTCTACCTTGTGGTATGCACTCTGATTGGCATTAAATATGTCAATGAAAAAGATTTAGCCCTTATTTTTAAGAGGAGACAGCAAGCAAGCATTTTCACTAAATAGTGCTGAAAGGTGTTTTCCTTTTCTATAAGGTATAAGGGGAAGCAGATAATCTTCTCCAGTAATCTCTGCAAAGAAAGATGTGCACTGAGTTTATTAGTCATGCAGATAATAACCCAACAACATTCTTTCCAGGGTAGGACATTTAAAAAACAGATAAAGTGTGATTGGATATAAGTGAAAGTAAAATAACAATACTTAGCTAAATATCATCACGTAACCATGTTAAATAACAGTTTTCACTCCCACCTACTCTTCAGAAGAATTGAGCAGTGTATTATTGGAATCACAACTCAGTTTCATGGAATTTAAGACAGGGCTTTTCTTTGCAGGCTTTTGGGAAAATCACTACTGTTTTCTTTGTAGCTTTTTATCAGGAATATTCTCAAGTTGTAAAAGACAATCAGGAACCAAGTAGGAAATGATAGGGTCAGACAATAAATACTGAATTCATGAACATTTCTTCTTGTGACAGTAGTTGTCATTTCACAGAAGCAACCTACTGAATGGAGAAAAACTGTCAATCTGCTATGTAGTTGCTGAGATTTCCAAACAGGTTGATGTGATATCACTCTGAGTCATTCTTCTAAACCTCAGGGAATGCTGGAAAATTTGCCATTTACAACACAAAATACTTAAGATGGAAAGCTAAGTAATATTATTACCTCCACAACTGCTGGAAAGCTAGCAAATGACCTTTATCTCCACACTGCTTACATGGATATTTTTATAGAATGAATTGCCTGGGTGGGAAGTGTTGGTCTAACAGCAAAGAAAAAATGCCTTTTCTTCTCTTTTTCTCTCTCTCCTGCCCCCTCCTTTTCACACATAAACCTAAACTAATAACTTTCTAAGTGCATAACCCATCCCTGCCAAGAAAAGTAGCCAAATATGTTATTGCTATCTCTAGACTTTGGCCCCCTAGCCAAAGGAAAAATTCACATACTGGACACGAGGAAGGCCTGAGTTCTGGGTTGGTCTGACAGAGGTATCTTTCCATTCTTTGATTCCTATTTGACTAAAAATAAATCGACCCAATCATATCTTTGTTCAAGAAGATTGGGGCATGACATACAAAAAAAATCTTTAAAATTAGGGTTAGAAATAAAAGCAAAAACAGGGGCAGATAAAGCAAATTTAGACAGTGAAACAGAAACAGAATTATTGAATCTCTAGTGTAAGGAACAGATTTCCTCCCCTGCTTAGTAGTTGCTTCCTAATTATTTTTAAAAATTAAATATATTTAATTGAAAAAAAATTAAATTGAACACTTGCAGCTGCCGTTTGGTTAGTGAAGTTGCTGGTACAAGTTAGAGGTATTGCTGCACGTGTGTGTGTGTGTGTGTGTGTGTGTGTAAATAAATTTCAACAATCTTCTCTCCTTTGTTCTTTTCAAACTGAAAGCTCTAAACTAAAATAAAAGTAACCAAGAATAGCCAATTAAGTTTGTCCTATACAAAATTGGATGGGTGTGGGGCGTGTTTTCCAATAGAACTACCGCAACTTTGAAGCCTTCCCTTTAGTGGGCAGTCAACACCTTAATAGAGGAATAGGAGGGTAAAGGCCTGGCAGTTATTTTCTTTGATAACAAATCCACAATCAGTTTAATAGTATGTTACTTTTTAAATTTAATATGGCCTGTGCATTAAGCAGTAATTTAACCAAACTCTGTCCAAGCATTTTCTGCAGGTGACCAGCTGCCCTGTGCCTTGCAACAGTGGTTCCCAAATGTAGTGGGTCCTTAGAGAGCAATCGAGTCAGCTTAAGTTGAAGTATTCTGAAGTCCCATCTATTGAGTTCAAAAATTTAAGAGATTTGATTCTGTGAGTCTGGGATGGTGGCCCAGGAATATGCATTTTAAAAAAGCATCCAAGATGATGATGTCATAAGTGATCCAGGGGAAAATTTATTGGAACACCATATTCAGATTCATTTTTATCAAAATAAAAAGAGAAGCTAAAGTTTGAGCTATACTATGTGGAGAATCTGCATCCTTGAGAAGCTGATTTGCAATGTGCTGGCTGGTAACAGAGAAAATAATTATAGCTTTGCACTCTTCTAAGCAATTTCCAGCTCTTTAACATATGGATCCAATATGCCATTAAACAACTTGCTAGCTTGGGGCAATTCCATATGTTTAGAAGAAACATCCTTAGCACCAGCACTCCGTAGTGGTACATCAGTGCAATATGTAGCAGTGGTATCTTTAGGTTATACCAAGCTGCTGAGAGCAGACTGCCAGCAAATGTGTTACTTTCTAGTGATGTATGTTTTCTTCTTTAATCCTGAGGTAGGTTAGGTCTTTAGAAATATGCATAAGATGTTAAGACCCTTTTTCTCTTAGGGAATTCTCTCTCTCTCTCTCTCTCTCTCTCTGTGTGTGTGTGTGTGTGTGTGTAAACTATGCAGCATAAGTAACTCAGATCTAGTTGCTTGTTTAAAATGCTTTTATTTTTTATAATTTTTCCTCCTTAATCCTATTATTAACTGAATCACTTTTCTGTTCAAATAGTTTTTCTCTTCCCTTTATAACAGCAGGAGACTTTTCAAATGTCACAAGAAGCCTGGTTTGCTAATGTCTTTTTCTCTCCCTCTTTTTAAACAAGACTTTTGTTGCTTCTAAAATTCAAATCATCAAAAAAAAAATGATAACCATGCCACAGAAAAATCCATCAATTGACCAACAAGGCAATAAATGACTGTACCTTCAAAATGTCTTCAAACATTTGGAGAGAGGAATGGTAGTCAAATACTTGTCGAAATTATGCTTAGTAAATTAGAATGCTTATTAAATAAGTTTACAAATAAAATGAGAACTCAATCAATTTTGGTAGTAGAGACATGCTGAAATTTTGGCTATGAGATGTTTCAGGTTGTAATGCTCTGCTGAGTTGCAATAATAAGTATGAAAAATGCCCTTAGCTGACCCTGAGTTCACAGGTGGAGATAATGATAAGCCACATGAAGGACTCAGTATGAACAAAGCTCATAGGAAAAACTTCTTAGGGTTCAGATTAGCTGGAATTCTTGCAGTCTAAGACCAGTGTCCATTTACTTAATCAGAACAGAAATTAACTGGCACAATGTTGAATGTCATCGATAAGAAGAAGGCACATTCTTCTAGATTGATCAGGTGAAGTGTATTTTTATTGTTGCTGTCGTTGTTGTCATTGTTACTAAACTAGTGAAGAAATCACAATGCTTAATTAGAAGCTGTCATGCATATTTCATTTCTGAAAGATGTCAATAACATATATAAGACAAGGTCAAACATAGATCCTATTAAAGAGCAGCCTTCCACCCACATCCATGCCCACCTAATCATTAACACAAGCATGTTTTCTGTGTAGCTCTTTTTCCAGTGATTTGTGAAGGCTATAGCTTTTCTTTACATTAGACTATTGATATGTAAGATGTCTTTTAGGCTATCCAGTAGGACAAACATATATAGATCATGCTGGCAGAAGACTGGCTTTTAAGTTGTTACAACTGATTTTTATTATATGTAGCTCTTGATCATAACATATTTCATTTCTCCCTATTTTGCCCTCTGTGTTCTTATAACTCAGTCACAGATTTGAAGGGATAGGTTCCTTATGAATAGAATGAAATTATGTCTTTTCCCTTATCTGTGTCCATTTAATTACTGATATTTTTATTTAGGGAAATTACCTTAAAATAAGTTTCTGGAAAAAGATTTCTGTTTTTCAGAAAATAACAACAGCATAATAACAACAAGTTACCAACATGCCCTGATGTTAAGGATTTTAATCGAGAAGAGAAGAGAACAAACCATATTAAGGGAATAGCAGATGTATGTGTGTGTGTGTGTGTGTGTGTGTGTGTGTGTGTGCACGCATGCTTATACTGCACATGCCTCTTCCCTTTTTTGTTCCTTCTATACAGCTTGGAAACTTAACAGTAGTTTTCTAAGCAGCTATTTTAAAATACCAGATTGAGCAAGAAGCAAGTGAGAGGAAGGGTAACATATCGTATGGCTCTTGTGTATTTTTATTATCTGAAATTGTAGCAACAAAATGAATTCTAATCTGTCCCACTAGCACAGATACCTGAGTCACATTTCAAAGAAGGGCTATAGGCATAAAGATTCCAATTGGATATTGATAAGTTCTAATACCTTAATTTGGGTCTTCTATTTAATTGAAGAACTAAGAGCCAGTAGAGATGTAATCTATGGATACTCATCATTTGTTTAGTAGACATATTATTTAATGTCTGCAGAAATAAATTCCAATACTGCTTAGTTGATTTATTTTCCCTATAGAATCATTTTCATACATTTGTAAGATAATGTTTGATGGGTTGTTTTTCCCTTAGAGGAATCATTTATATTTCTAATAAGATTGCTGACAATTCTTTGTTTTTGTATGACATACAAAACATTTCACAAATTACGTTATGCAAAAGTTTAAATTATACATTCTACTGTTGGAGAAACCTTCTATGAGGAAGGTAAATCAAATGTATCATCAACATGTGTTAGCTTTAATCTTTGCAACAAATTAACTCTCCATTATTCTCTAAACAATAACAACATCCTATTAAAATAAGGTAACCCTATAATTAAGATTCAATTCCAGATGATTACATGTAAAATCATAATGCATGTAGCTTCCAATCACAGAAATATATATGCAACCAAATTTTTTAATTATAAAGTGTACAAGTGATGTGCAATAGCAGTTAAGATGATATTAATGCCTTTAACATGTGCAAATTAGTTTTGGAAACAATAAAAAATAGACCCAAATGAATGCTTAGGCTACAAAACTCTTAAGAGGCTTTTAGTGTTTGTAGGTTCTAATATGTTGAAGGAGTTCATCATCACTTATTAAATGTGTGGAAATATAAGTAACTTGTGCATTAGTTCACATGAAACAAATTCCCACTGATTTGTTTCATGAACCAATAATATGTGCTTTCATTAATATAAAACTTAATTTATGTCCTCTACTATTATACACACTTCCATGTGATGGTCAGGGATGCATAGTAACTTTAACTGCTGTAACTTTAGCACTATCTGATTCATAAATTACTATTGGTTGGTAAATTCAGGGCAGGCATTTATGAATTTCAATTTTATGAGAATTAGCACCACTGATAAATAAAGGGACTCTAACTTCCCTTTAGTACTTTTGATTTGGATGCCAAGAATGTTGGAAATAAACATATCCGATGATATTTTCTTATTATCCTCAAGACATCTTTTTATTACTCCTATTCCTTAACCTATATGGGTTTTAATAAACTGAAGTATAACAGTCACCCCAGTGTCCTACAATACAGTTCAGTTAGGACGGGTTCTTAGCGGCAATTTACCAGTCGCAGTGCTAGGTCATTTCATATCATTAGCTTTCTAATAAAAATACTCTTTAGTTGAGAAGTAGGTCAGGGGAAGGCTAATAAAAGAGCAGGAGAAAGAAGAGATAAAAACATGAAAGCATCTGGGAATATACTAAACTCGACTGAATTGTACACTTTAAGTGGAAGAATTGTACAGTATGGGAACTATGTCTCAATAAAGCTATTTTTAAAAAAGCATAGAAAGGGCAGGAGGGGTGGAGGATTTTTGAAAAAGCCACAATAATTTCAGTAAATGGTTAACGTGAACACTTCAGACTCAATTTATGTTGTTTCCATTCCAGTTTTTAACTATATGCATTACAATAAAAATAATCAACTTTTAAACGAAGTCTCACTGGTCTATTCACTTCTTTAATATTATTTTTAGAGTTCTTCGTGTTGAGTATATAATAAAAATAGCAAATATTAATTGCTATAAATATATATTTTGGGTCTCTATCAGGCAAATTATAAAGCTAAGAAGATAATAAAGATTTTTTTCTTTTCTTTTTCAGTTGAACAGTCCCTTTAATTTACTATTATATTCTTCTATTATAATTGTCCTTTCTTCAGCCCAAACATTCCCAAAGTATTTTAAAAGATCTGTCCTTTTGTTAATGTATCCATTATTTTTAGGTAAATATAAATTAAATAATGATATGTAATTAAAGAATAGTCAAGAAATACAAAATGAGAATTAACTAAAATAATGAAAATATTTTACTCTAAGGAATAAAATGTGACGTTACAATTTGTTAGTTTAACTTTAAATTCACGGTTTGTCCTTGCCCAGCCTTTTTTACTATTTTTTTACTACTCTATAACAATTTTAACTGATACCTTTTGTGAACAATAACCTTCAGAAATTAATATACTGAAAGTTGAGTGTCAACGACAACAAGAAAAAAGCCTGAATCTGGATTAAATTTTGCATCTTCTAATTATTAGTAATCTTATAAGCCCCTAGTGTGTCTACAGTTTAGAGAATCACTACAGAGGGTCTGCATAGGTCTTGTGTTTTTACACAATGGATTAGAGCAAAAAGGATCCTTGGGAATTCTAAACTAACTCTGAAGAGGAGTACAAAGGATCTCAAAATTTTAAATAATAGCCTTGTTTTGGTGTGTACACACTTCAGATGCTGGAAGAAGTTGAAAATTCAGGCTTAAACGTTCATGTGAACTTTGTAGGTATTTGGAAATGCTAAGACATTTCATTACATATAAACCTAGTCTAGAGTTCAGTAAGTTCATCAACAATTACTGAACCCCTATGCCTTTTCTTCAGAAATAATGAATTTAATAATTTTTTAAAAATTCCTTAAGAAGGTTCAACATAGTCTTTGCAAATACAAAAACAGTGGTTAACTATTTAATGCTCAAATGAATTACAAGATATAATTTGCCTCACTAGACACTAGATATATATCACTACATATATATCATAGAGAATTGTGGCCACTGGGAATAATGTCTCATAATGGCATTTAAGCCATGCCAGGTTTTAACCCATTATCAGGAAATTAGCCTGAATTATTATATAAAGGGGCTATTGTGGGTACCCTGAGGTAGAATGTATACATGGAGGCAAGAATTCCAATATGTGGTTGGATTGGATGCTTTTAAACACTTAATTTTATGACTTCATTTTCTCTGTTACATCATCAACTTCTATATTGACAGATAATTTACAGAGGTAAGCATCTGTTGATAAGATTGTTTAGTGGAAATAAGTAGACATGTCTTAATGAACATTCATTAGCAGTCAACTAAAAATGAATCAGCATGAGTATCCACACTGATCTAGTTAAAGTTCTCCGAATCTATATAAAAGAAAATTTTAAAGTAAGTCTATTTAAAAAAGGATATATGGAAGTAGCTATTTCAGAAGTGGCTTATAATCTTAGAGATTCATATAATAATTATATATTTAATGAAAACATGGTACAATTATTACTGTAGTGGACACAGCATGTGTTTAGCCATTGGCATTATAATGCCACTTTAAGTAAAATCAAAGTAAATAGTTGGCAGTGAAGTATCAGAATAAACTGTCTAACCATCATACAATTTTATAAGTAACTGTTTTGTAACTTAATGCTTTTTCATTATTGCAGTCAAAAACAACTACATAATCAAGCATTTTGAAAGACAAATCATACTTCACAAAATAGTAAAATTAAAAAACCTACCTGCTGCTTGCCAGTGCATATTACAAATGTCAATAACATTTTGTATACTATGCAGCATCTGCAGTACAGAACACAAAGACAGGTGTAAAACACTTCAGCATTTTTAAATGTTTTTGTTTGTGGGTCTCCGGTGTGTGTGTGTGTGTGTATGTGTATGTGTCTGTGTGTGTCTACAGAAAACATCTTTTTTCCCCTCAGGTTTTGTTATTACCATAAATAAAATTCCACAAAATGATTAAACTAAATTAGCTTATATTGTCTTAGCAAATAAGACAAAAGAAGTGAGTCTGTAATAGACCTAAAAAGATTAACTAAACTTTCAAGTGGAGAGAATTTTTATAATGGCATAAAAATGACATTCTGCCCTCCTATCATTTATTCTCAAGTTATGATTACATCCTTCCCAAAACAAATGCATAATACTTAACTATACAAGCGCATGCACAATTTTTTAAAATATGTAAAAGTGAGTAGCACTCTTATATACAGAAACAACAGGCATACCTAGAGATACTGTGGATTCAGTCCAGACCACCACAATAAAGTCAATATAACGATAAAACAAGTAACAAACTTTTTGGTTTCCCAGTACATGTAAAAGTTGTGTTCACACTAATTGTAGTCTATTGTGTCGTATAGCATTATGTCTAAAGAAACAGTTTACATAGCTTAATTTAAAAATGCTTTATTGAGAAAAAAAACCCTCACAGTCATATGAGCCTTCAGCAAATTATAATCATTTTTTCTGATAAAGGATGTTGATGGCTGCTTACTGATCAAGGGGGTGGTTGCTGAAGATAAGGGAGTCTGCGGCAGTTTCTTGAAAGGTACAAGAAAGTTTGTCACATCGATTGACTCTTCCTTTCAAAGCAATATGCTTTTCTGCAGCATGGGGTGCTGTTCAATAGCATTTTATTCACAGTAGAACTTCTTTCAAAATTGGAGTCAATGCTCTGAAACTCTTCATGTTTGAGCAACTAAGCTTACGTAGTATTTTAAATACTTTGTTGTCATTTCAACAATGTTCATAACAACTGCAGCAGGAGTAGATTCCATCCCAAGAAACCACTTGCTTTGCTCATCCATAAGAAGCAGCTCCTCATCTGTTCAAGTTTTATTCTGAGATTTCAGTGATTCAGTCACATCTTCAGGCTCCACCTCTAATTCTAGTTCTCTTTCTATTTCCACCATACCTGCAGTTACTTCCTCCACCAAAGACCTGAACCCCTCAAAGTTACCCATGAAGGTTGGAATCTACTTCTTCCAAGTTCCTGTTATTATTGATATTTTAACTTGTTTCACGATTGTTCTTAATGACATCTGGAATGGTGAATCCTTTTTAGATGGTTTTTAATTTACTTTGCCCAGATCCATTAGGAGAATAACTATTAATATCTATATCAGCTATGGCCTTATAAAACATATTTCTTAAACAATAACACTTGAAAATTGAAATTACTCCATTATCCGTGGGCTTCAGAATGGATGGATGTTGTGTCATCAGGCATGAGGACAACATTAATCTCCTTGTACAACTCCATTAGAGAATTTGAGTGAAAAGGCGCATTGTCAATGAGAAGTAATATTTTGACAGGAAACTTTTTTTCTGAGGAGTAGATCTCAAAAATGGACTTAAAATACTCATTAAATAGATATGCTGTCACTTAGGCTTCATTGTTTGATTTCTAGAGCACAGACAGATTAGATTTATCAGTATTCTTAAGGGAACTGGAATTTTTGGAATGGTAAATGAGCATTGGTTTTAACTTAAAGTCATCAACTGCATTAGCCCCCAGCAAGAAAGTCAGCCTGTCCTAGGATGCTCTGGGGCCAGGCATAGACTTCTCTCACATTATGAAAGTCCTAGATAACATCTTCTTCCAATAGAAGGCTGGTTCATCTACACTGAAAATCTGTCATTACTGTGGCCATCTTCATCAATGATATTAGCTGGATTTTCTGGACAACTTGCTGCAGCTTCTACACCAGCACTTGCTCTTGCTCCTTGATGTTATAAAAAGTTTCTTTCCTTACAATTCATCAGCCAAACTCTGCTAGTTTCCAACTTTTCTTCTACAGCTTCCTCACCTCTCTCAATCTGCATTGAATTGAATAGAGTTAGGACTTGTTCTGAGTTAGGCTTTGGTTTAAGGAAATGTTGTGGCTGATTTTATTTTCTATTCAGACTATTGAAGCTTTCTCCATATCTGCCATAAAGCTATTTTTCTTTCTTATCATTTGTATGTTCACTGGAGTAGCGCTTTGGATTTCCTCAAAAACTTTTCCTTTGAATTCACAACTTGGCTAACTGTGGTATAAGAGGCCCAGGTTTTATTCTACTTAGGTTTTCAACATGCCTTCCTCACTACACTTAACCATTTTTGCAACTTTAATAATTTGATTAAAAGTGAGATATGTGTGAAACTTCCTTTCACTTTAACATTCAGAGGTCATTATAGGGTTATTAATTGGCCTAATTTTAATATTATTGTCTCTCATAGAAGCGGGAGGCCCAAGAAAGTGGAGATGGGGGAACTGCCGGAACACACACAACATTGATCACAATTGCCATCTTATATGAGTCCAGTTCATAGTGCTCCAAAATAATTACAATGGTAACATCAAAGATCACTTATTAAAGATCACCATAAAAGATACAAAATGAAAAAAACTGAAATACTGTGAGAATTACCAAAATATGACAGAGACACAAAGCAAGCATACACTATTAGAAAATCTCAATAGAATTGCTAAAAACCTTTAATTTGTAAAAATACAATATCTGCAAAGTGCAATAAAGCAAAGAAAAATCAAAGAGATATACCTATAGCCTAAAACCTTATACCCACAAAAAATAAAAGATCCATGCTAGTAAACACAAAAACAAATGGACTTCAAAATTTCTGCAAAATTGAGGTTAGAAAACCATGGATACTAAAAATCCCTTAATTTGAGAATATTATCTGCTGAGTGTCTTAAAAAGTTTATACTCATATTTCTATTCACAAAGAGTTTAAATTGGCTTGATGTAGACTAAAATATTAAAAAATTCTACCTTCAATTTATCATCAAATAAGAATTTTTCTACAAGTATTTGTAGCACTTAGAGAAAGGCAAATTAATAATTTAATGTATTTTAACTTGAAGGCTTAACATTTTTATAATCTTAAGTATGCCTGTGGTTATAAAAAACAAAAACAGCCGGGTGCAGTGGCTCATGCCTGTAATCTCAGCACTTTGAGAGGCCAAGGTGGGTGGATAACGAGGTCAGGAGATCGAGACCATCCTGGCTAACACAGTGAAACACCATCTCTACTAAAAACACACAAAAAAATTAGCCGGGCGTGGTGGCGGGTGCCTGTAGTCCCAGCTACTCTGGAGGCTGAGGCAAGAGAATGGTGTGAACCCGGGAGGCAGAGCTTGCAGTGAGCCAAGATCATGCCACTGCACTCCAGCCTGGGAGACAGTGCGAGACTCCGTCTTAAAAAAAAAAAAAATCAAAAACAAAAATGATAATGAGCTGAAATTATACGTTAACCCAATGGATCAGAGATGTGTTCATTATTAGAGGAAAGTGCTGTAGAATTTAAAATAAAGAACATTTCCTTTCATCAAGTGATAAAATCTACAAAGAAAAAAACTGATTAGCAAAAATCAAGGTATATGGAGTGAATTTTTTTTTTTTCAATTGAATTGGTTATATGTGTTGAGCAGGTTAAAATTGATAGTAGCAAAAACTACGAATCAAGGGGAAGTGTGCTAAAAGTGACATTTGAGCTAGTCTTTGCTGAATATATAAATCGACTAATAAAAGCTGTTTCTGGCTGAAAGAACAAGAAAACAGAAGCAGAATTGCGAGGCATAAAGAAATATTATTAGGAATCAGGAAGTAAAATGTTTCTAATTCTGTTTCAGCAATGGCAGCCTACAGATACTCCTCGACTTATGATGGTGTTACTTCCCAGTGAGCATATTATAAATTGAAAATAACCTGTTGAAAATGCATTTAATACAACTGAACCACTCAACATTATAGTTTAGCCTTGCCTGTTTGAAACATGCTAAGAACATTTACATTAGCCTACAGTGAAGCAAAATCATCTGGCAACAGTACACTGGAGACTATTGGGAGTTTACCCTTGTCCTTGCCTGGCTGACTGGGAGCTGCAGTTCACTGCAGCTGCCTGTGTGGCAAGAGACTATCCTATCTCATTATTTATTTATTTTTTTCAGTTTCTCCACTATTTTAAGAGCTAACTTTTAATGCTTTTGTATTTTAAGCCTCATTTTCAATCATAACAACACACTAAAACTTCAATAGTGGAACTTTTTTATGTTCTATATATCAAATAATATGATTAAAGATTTTCAACTCATTTTGTACAAAATTTAAGAAAATTTTGAGTATTAATTTACAAAAAGAAATGTTCTGTATATCTTTAGGTTACTACCATTGATTTAAAAGTTTGAACATCATTTAAATGTTCAAAACTTAGTAAAATTCAGTTGGTGATTATCAGGAAAGAGAAAGCACATATGCATGCTTAAGTATAATCAGTATTAAATATCAGCTTTATCATCAGATACAATAGAACAATTATTCAGAATATGTGTGTATATGCATTTTGAAAACTCCATTTTGTTTCTATTGGTAAAATTTTGCAATTTGAATGCAATTGTGAGTTCTAAGGACACAGGCTTCATACATTTTTAATTTTGTAGAACTATTATTTTTTCCACAGAACTTGGGTTCAACAAAAATTTGTATTTATGTAATTAACAGCTATGCAAATTATTTTATCTTCAATGTTGAAGTTTAAATCTATGTTTATAAGAACACTCACAATAATAAACACTAAATAATGAATAATGACATGGATGAAATCAATCAAAGAATATTTGGAATTAAGTTACTAATTTTTAGTTTAAACCATCTAAACAAACCTATAGAATCTGGCACCCATTCAATGGGGCAAAGTTCAACTGCTAATGGAAGGACATATTAACAGCTAATCTTGCAATTTTAATCATGATCACAAGAAAACTTGAAATGAGTGACATTAATTTGCAGCACAGTTAGTTGCTCTAAATAAAAAATCCATACTTCATATAGTGATGAACTAAGCCAGCTTTCTACACATGCAAGTGTTAAATCACTATCTACATCTCAATTATTTTGAAATATCTAGTAAATATATATTGATACTTTGCCAGAAGATTTGTGTCTTCTGAATTTCATATAATCAATAACATCACTATAGCCCTCAGGGTAGAGGATAAATGTCAAAGTTTAGGCCAATTTTTATTTGTTATTAATTTTATTTAGGAACTAAAATCCAGTAGTAATGTTTAATTCACATTCGATATATATATATATATATGTATATATATATATATATATATAATTTTTTTTTTTTCATCTAGGAAGGCAGGGTCCAAAACTCTGCCTCGGAGAGTTTCTTTGTCTTTCTTTGTCTACCACCTACTTTGGCATTCAAAAGAGTTTGAAATCAAGACCTCTTTTTTTCTATGCCTGTCAATCTCCTTGAAAATTAACTCTGACACCTAACTCTCCAGGTGTTTCTAATCCAGGTATTTTTCTGAACTGCCTGTGGGCTTCTCTATATCCAGCTTGAACTGATCAGAAACGATTCATTCTAGGACAGCCTTTGGAGTCTGGGGATCTTTTCCCGGCCCACAAAAGCCCACAATGGCCCTCAGTGTAGTTCAATCCTGGCTTGACTATGCCTCCACCCTGGTACCATCTGATGCCATCCACACTAGCACTGCCCCCAATGCAATCTAAGAGGTAAAATCTAGTCATTTTTCTTCTCCATGAAAAATCTCTTCTCCACCCACTGAAACTAGCTATTGTATGCTAATGTGTAGATAACACTAGGTACTAGTGTGTAAATCATGAGCATCTATTCTCATTAATAGGTTCAGGAGAAGTGGTCTTTTTTTTCCTTAAAGGGTGGTGATGTCGCTTGGCCTAGCTCTAACTTAAAATTTGTGGTGAGGTGTTTGCAGTCAACTTAAACTCACATAAAACCAGCAGGGAAATAGTCCTGTAAAATATTTGGTTTTCTGATCTACCAACAGGTAACAAAATAGCCCAGTAGTCCCTCGTATAAATTTAAGGGCGTGTAACAGTGAACAATCTGAAATAGAAATCAAGAAAGTAATCCCATTTACAAAAGCTACAAATAAAATAAAATACTTACTAATTTAACTGAAAAAGTGAAAAATCTCTACAATAAAAACTGTAAAACATTGATAGAAGAAGTTGAAGACACAAAAAACTAATGACAGTCCATGTTCAGGGACTGGAAGAATCACTATTGTCAAAATGTCCATACTACCTAAAGCAATCTACAGATTTAATGTAATCTCTATCAAAATACCAGTGACATTCTTCACAGAAATAATAAAAACAATCCTAAAATTTATATGGAAAAAGAAAAGACCCAGAAGAGCCAAAGCTATCTTAAGCAAAGAACAAAACATTGCTTGACCTTAAATTATACTACAGTTATAGTAACCAAAATGGCACAGCACTGGCATAAAAACAGACACATAGACCAATGGCACAGAACAGAAAACCCAGAGATAAATGCATACACATCTACAGTCAACTTCATTTTTGACAAAGGCACCAAGAACTTACACTGGGGAAAGAAGTCTCTTTAATAAATGGTTCTGGGAAAACTGGATAACCATATATAAAATAATGAAACTAGACGCCATCTCTTGCAATATACAAAGATCAAGTAAAATGGATTAATGACTTAAATTTAAGACCTCAAACTATGAAACGACTACAAAAAAACATTGGGGAAACTTTCCAGGATACTGCAAAGGGCAAATATTTCTTGAATAATACCTCACAAGCACAGGCAACCAAAGCAAAAATGGACAAATGGGATCACATCAAGTTAAAAAGCTTCAGCAGAGCAAAGGAAACAATCAAAAAAGTGAAGAGACAACCCACAAAATGGGAGAAAATATTTGCAAACTACCTATCTGACAAAGGATTAATAACCAGAATATATAAGAAGCTCAAATAACTTCAGTGGAAAAAAATCTAGTAATCCAATTAAAAATGGACGAAAGACCCAAGTAGACATTTCTCAAAAAGAAAAAGGCTTACAAATGGCAAACAGGTATAGGAGAAGGTACTCAACATCATTGATCGTCAGAGAAATGCAACTTAAAACTACAATCTTATCTTAACCCAGTTAAATGGGTTTTATCCAAAAGGCAGGCAATAAAAAATGCTGGCAAGGATGTGGAGGAATGGAAACTCCTGTACACTGTTTGTGGGAACGTAAATTAGTACAACCACTACAGAGAACAGTTTGAAGGTTTTTCAAAAAACGAATAATAGAGGTACCCTACAATCCAGCAATTCCACTCTTACTTATTTACCCAAAGAAAGGAAATCAGTGTTTCAAGGAGACATCTGCATTCCCATGTTTATGGCAGCACTATTCATAATAGCAAGAATTGGAAACAACTTAAGTGTCCAAAAACAGATGAATAGATAAAAGAAAATGTGATACATATATACAATGGAGTACTATTCAGCCAAAAAAAGAATGAGATCCTGTCACTTGCAACAATATGAATGGAATTAGAGGTCATTATATTAAGTGAAATAAGCCAGACACAGAAAGAGAAACTTTGCTAAACATTAAAACAATTGAACTCATGAAGATAGAGAGTGAAAGGATAGTAACCAGAAGCTTGAAAGGGTAGTTAGGGATGGGGGGCGGTAAGGAAAGCAAATGGGTACAAAAAATAGTTAGAAAGAATGATTAAGATTTACTATTTGATAGCACAATAGGGAGACTATAGTCAAAATAATTTGATTATTCATTTTAAAATAAAGAGTATAATTGGATTGTTTGTAACACAAAAGAGAAATGCCTGAGACGATGGATACCCCATTTACCCTCATGTGATTATTTTACATTGCATGTCTGTATCAAAGTATATCATGGATACCATAAATATATATACTTACTATATACCCACAAAAATTAAAAATAACTACTTTTAAAAATAAAATAAATGTAAAGATAACTGTGTTTGTGTTGATCTGTTTACTTGTGTTTGTGTGTTAGTTTTGTCTTTTTCTTATGTATATACAGTCTTATTTATAGATGTTATTATGCACAGATTTATATATGCATTTGTCTCATTTTTATGTATATTTTTATTTATGAATATATGTAATGTATATACATTAATATGCTTATATTCTTCTGGCTTGCCTAGGAAAACATGCACTATTTTTGATTGTTCTTTTTGAAATATAAAATAATTTCAGAATAATATAATAAGTAGCTGTCAATTTATATCACAAACTAGATTTTAAAATCCCTGTAGGAAGTACATTCAGACCACTGTCTATATTTTCTATAGGAGGACTTATTAATGTCTATTTCTTGTATATATTTTACAAACACTTGTTATATGATTTACTATTTTCACTGCTGATACTGACTGATTACCCAGTGTGTTAGTAATATGGACCACTTGACCATTGGCTGTAGAGACAGCAGGATGGAATACTCCCTCTCTACTTGTATACCTGAAGAACTAACTGTCCCTGGACTCTTGTGTCCAAGAACACTTTGTAGACTCAGAAAATGTCCTTGAAAAGATGATTTGGCTTACATTATGTCTACAAAGATATGGAAAAGAGATATGGTTTACTACTACTCATCTTTGATCTTTATGACTTAATCATAGATTAAAATGCATCTCACACACTACTAGATGAGATCAAGGCAGAAGTTATAAGTATCAGTGGAGGTCTGCTGAATATATTATGGCACATTTTAAAATATTTTAAATAATAATACTTTTATTTAAAGCCACAAATAATCCAGAACATTAGCAATTCACATAGAATACCAAGGCCAAAAAACTAAATCAAGAATATTGCAGGCAAAAATGGGGTGCCTGGTCACCCTAGCTGTAATGCATTTGCATATGGTTTCATGCAGAATGTTTAGCTAAATATTAGTGGACTAGGTTGACATTTTAGTACTGTATCAATATTTTGATTTAATGCTTACTAAGGTATTCTGAAATATTCTAGGCTATCAACCTGCTACATTTTAAAACCTTTAAATATAGAAAGATTGCTTTTCATAAAATATTCTATTATCTTTCTTAACAAATTTGGAAACTATCTTCACAGAGCCACTGCCTTTATATTGATACTCTTGGGAATCCAGATCCACAAGGTATCTACCATTGCATACACTTCTCATATGTCAGATTGTGGCAGGCCAGGTCTCACTAACCCAGGCCTCCATAACAACTGTTTCAGCAGTAACTGAGTGGTTAAGTTAAATATTAAAAGCTGATAGAGCCTGTGCTTTTATACAAAGGCTGGAATGTAACAAAAGCCCACCAAGAGTTTTGCTCAAGCTTTTCCTGGGCCTTGAAGCATGATAAGGTAACAAAGGAATTCTTAACAGGCCCAGTTTGGGATTAAAAATGTTTAATTGGGGGTCTGAAGAAACTCCCAAGGCCTCCACAGACAAGTTTACTGGGGGTCTGAAGGAACTCTCCAAACTTCCAAGATTTAGCAGGAGACAAGATAAGGGTAATCACCCCAGCACCTGGACCCATTTAGATTAAGTAAATGTACTGAGGCTCCAGAGGAAGGTCTTCAGGACTCAGATCTTAGTTATAGATTAGAAGAAGTTAATCACTTATATCTTTAGATGAATGCACACTTACACGTAGACATATAGCTTAGAAGGTATATAAGCTCTGAAAAATTTGTAATTTTGAGTCGGTCTGGTGATATTTTCCAGACCTTCTCCCTGTACCCAGTTACAGAAATAAGCTCCCTTCTTTCCCAGTTCATCTGCATCTCATTGTTGGGCTGCAAAAATAAGCAAACTGACCCTAAGTGCGGTCAGGGAACAAGATAACATTGAACACAGGCATGGCTGATCATAGTCTTATTTGAGTTAGAGTGACTCTGTTCTCTAGGCCTCTTCTCTCAACACTAGGTTTAGAGTAACCCCCATAAAAATGAAAATAATAGAAGAAACTATCATGTATTTAATTCTCATTATTTCTCAAGTACCATGTTATCTAAACTATACATATGATTGCATTTTTTTTCTTGGAAAAACCCTCTTGGGATGCTGTTATTTAAAGCAGCATACAAAGCTCTGTTGGGAGATTACTAGCCTGCTTGTCATTGCACAAACATCAGAAAAGAGGAATGCTTCAGGCAGCTGAGTGAAACTAGTAGAGGCTATTCTGGAGTACTGAGATACTTATTGGTCACTTTCATATTTAACATCATGTAAGTGTCAATATTAAAGGTGAAATAAATGTGAAACCATTGGTACTACCCCTAGACATATGTTTAATATGTCAGCAGATATACTCTTAGCATCAATAGTCTAGAGAGATGCTAAAATGTGTACATCTGTGCATGATTAGATATTTCAATTTTAGGGATCATAAGTCTAAAATATGTAGTGCTACTGGATCTAGAGAGATTTTCCATAATACACAAATCAGTCCCAACCATCATATTTCCATAGGTTGAGGAGGACATTTTAAATGTATTCATTCTCTAATCAGACTTTTTTCTATTTTAGAAGATAAAACTGTCTATACGATTATCTATTTAGTCTTTTGTCCCCTTTTCCTTGAGTGTAGCACTCCATGGAAACATGACCTAGTTAACAGCAGAAAAGAAACTATCAGAGAACACACCCATTCCTCATCACTTGAAATCTTTACAAAAATGCCTTTTTAAATTAATCATTCTTGTGGTTTAGGCTTTCCCAATGTCAATGTCATATCCAATCATAAATTTGCATATGGTAAGAATTGTCAGTTTGCTGTCTAATTATAAGTTTACTTATCTTCCAGCTGCAAAGTTTTCATACTTAAAATTTACAAAAGTTTTTTTGATCTACTCCTAAGATTTTAAAAATGAGTGTTTTATATTCTTTTAAATGTTTGTAAGTTAAAATTCAGTGCAAAATGAACAAATGAATCAGAACTAAGATACAGTAGTATATATAATATAAAAACATATATTTTCTCTTAAAGGACTAACCATTATCTCATGCAGAAAACATTTGTAATATCAAACTATCATTTTATCATAGAGCATACTTATATCAAGGAATTTAAATATTAATTGACCTTTTATATCTACCACCAGTCAGATACATATTTGATCATACTGAGTAATGCAGCTTAAAGTTTCTTCTAAATATGGTTTGTAAATTGAAGTTAAATGAATTGAACTGTCATTTTAAGGTTCTTATTATGTAAGAAAAACTAGGCTGAAGTTGAAATATCAGTAAATCAAGGTCTCAGGCTTTGAAGTGGCTTAAAATTTCAAGAAAAAAGCAGTAACATATATGCACACTAATGAATATATAAGCAAGATTTTTATGGTCCCATCAAAGAGGGAGAGAAAAATTTATTTTCATGAACCAACAAGCTTCATTTAACACATAACATTTTAACTAGTGGATCAATGCAAAGAAAAGAAAGGCTATTTTAACTCACGAACTAAGGCATAGAGACAAGAAAATATACGATCTATTAAAAGTATTTCCTATACTTGTGTTTGGCTTACTTACAAACACAAAAAGCAAAGAAGAGAAGATGCATTAAATGTGACTGAAAAGATAATGTAAATTTTATTCAGCGGGAATTGGTGAGTATTTGCCTCCCTTTGTTTTCTGTGTTTTGTTTGTTTTTGGAACATGCAAGAGGCAGTGATGATAACTATCACTTAAGGATACTTTTGGTATAAAGATTTCTTAGAGGCAGAGCAAACAGGTAGCAATCATGTACAATAAGTATTTACATCCTTAAGTAGGACCATAGCTTCTCGGGAAAAATAATACATACTTTGTATTTTGATAAACCCATGACACATAAGCAAGAAAGATATCAAGCAAAATGACAATTAATCATATACATTGCCAAATCTACAAAAATGCTGAGAACAGCATAGTGAAGTACTTAATGATTATGAAGGAAATGCATCTTACAAATTATGTACAAAGATTGTTAGTGAGAGTAGCAGAGGAACTAATGATGTCATCACGGCAATGTCTCATGTGGAAACAACATGAGAAGATACCAAGAAGTTCTATAAGAAAAATATATCCCAAGAAAAAGACTTAACAACAGGGACTATTGCTAGGGATAAATATGGCTGAAAGAGCTATAAAAATGAGGTCTCAACTAAGATGGATTAAAGTTTTACGCTAGCTATATATATTCTGTTTCTACTTTTCACCTGTCTGGAAAAATAGATCTAATTTTAATCTATTCAAAAAATTTTTTCTACTCCTTCATTTGTCTCCATAAAATTAAACATGAGTTGCTATTTTATTTGGAAAATCAAACTGAGTGCCCTCTTGTAAGGTAATTGCCTCAAAGGATTGACAGACTAAAATCTTCTTAATCACTAACAGGTTTACAGACAGTGATTTCCTTTATATTGTTAGGCAAGACAAGAGTTTTGCCTTTTTAGACTTACAAAGTAGTTAGCATTAAAGCCTTTGAAAGCTTGTAGGAATGCTAATTAAAGTAATTATGACTTGTTTCACTTGTCTTGGTACACACGTACTTCAATAAATTGATTAGGTGATGCTTGATTCTTCATGCAATCACTTGTATATTTTGTCGGTCTATTTCACAAGCCATTGTCATGTAGAGCAATGGTTCTTAGTACCAGATGTATATTCTGATAACTATGGGGCTTTAAAAATAATGTCAAACCAATCGCAAATTAATTATTTCAGAAAGTCTGGGGATTGTACCTGAGAGCTAGTGTGTTTTGAAAGTTCTTCCAGATGACAATAATGTGCAGTCAGAGTTGAGAACAACTGATACGGAAGCAGTAAATATAGCACCAAAGATTAAGGATAAGGTTTTGAGTTACGCTGTATGAGTTCAAGTCCAAAGGTTGGCATGTATTACTCTATAATCTTGAGCATATCATTTAAATTGTCTATGCTTCTGGTTTGTTGGATTGTTACTGTTTTGTTTTTTCTTGCCTATAATCTCAGTGCTTTGGAAGACGGGCAGGAAAACTGCATGAGCACGGGAGCTCAAGATTAGCTTGGGCAGCATAGAGAGATCCCTATCTTTACAAAAAATTTAAAAAAAAATTAGGCATAGTGGTGCAAGCCTGTAGTCCTAGCAAATCAGGAGGCTGAAGCGGGAGGATGGCTTGAGTCTAGGAGTTCAAGGCTGCAGGGAGCTATGATTATGCCACTGCACTCCAGACTGGGCCAGAGTGAGACCCTGTTCCGGAGAAAAAAATAAATAACTGAGCAAATAAATCATTTAAAAAAATTTTAATTGTGAGATTACATAAAATTTAATACTTTAAATTTGAAATACCTAGAATATTTCAAGTTCTCAGTAATTGAGGAATTATTGTTCTCTATAAACAAAGAGTTGGGCTGGGCGCAGTGGCTCACGCCTGTAATCCCAGCACTTTGGGAGGCCAAGGTGGGTGGATCACCTGAGGTCAGGAGTTTGAGAACAGCCTCAACATGGAGAAACCCCATCTCTACTAAAGATACAAAATTAGCCGGGCGTGGTGGTGCATGCCTATAATCCTAGCTACTCAGGAGGCTGAGGGAGGAAAATTGCTTGAACCTGGGAGGTGGAGGTTGTGGTGAGCCGAGATCGTGCCATTGCACTCCAGCATGGGCAACAACAGCAAAACTCCGTCTCAAAAAAAAAAAAAAAAGAGTTGATATGAATAAAAAATAAGGTGCAAAAATTAAATTTCTGCATAACTATAACCATTACTTCTCTCGAACCAAAATTATTTTGTGAAAATACAACTCTATTTAATTTGAGAGTAACAAGAAAAATAGATTGGTAAGATGATACACCACAAGCCAGTTGTTGTGTATGAAACTACATAAATATATATGCACACTGCAACTGGCTTGTGGTGTATCATCTTTCCAAGGCATTCTTCTTGTTAATATTAAATTACGTATCTGTTCATATATATCTTAGTCTGATATTTATATCTATCTATATATTGAGAAAGATAAAAAATGTTAAACTGGAACTTATACTTTTATACAAAGTAGAATAAAAGGGACTTGCTTAGTTCTATCTGAAACAATAAGAAATTGGACAAAATATATGTTATGATGACAATTAAAACATTGGACATAAACTAGTGAAAAAAACAGTAATCTCCCAAAGACAGGAAACAAATGAAGTGAATCCTATAAGTGCCTCAGAATCATGAAAGCAGAGCTGTGAGAGACTACCGGGAGGAACGGTGCGTTCCGGCCCAGATACTGCACTTTGGTGTGCTGTATTCAGGAGACCCATCTCACGTGCAAAGAGACACATAGGATCAAAGTAAAGGGATGGAGGAAGATTTACCAAGCAAATGGAGAGCAAAAAAAAGCAGGGTTTGCAATCCTAGTCTCTGATAAAACAGACTTTAAACCAACAAAGATCAAAAGAGACAAAGAAGGCCATTACATAACGGTAAAGGGATCAATGCAACAAGAAGAGCTAACTATCATAAATATATATGCCCCCAGTACAGGAGCACCCAGATTCATAAAGCAAGTTCTAAGAGACCTACAAAGAGACTTAGACTCCCACACAATAATAGTGGGATACTTTAACACCCCACTATCAATATTAGATCAACGGACAGAAAATTAACAAGGATATCCAGGACTTGAACTCAGCTCTGGACCAAATAGACATCTACAGAATTCTCCACCCCAAATCAACAGAATATACATTCTTCTCTGCACCACATTACACTTATTCTAAAGTTGACCACATAATTGGAAGTAAAACATTCCTCAGCAAATGTAAAAAATTGAAATCATAACAGTCTCTCAGACCACAGTGCAATCAAATTAGAACTCAGAATTAAGAAACTCACTCAAAACCACACAACTACATGCAAACTGAACAACCTGCTCCCGAATGACTAGTGGGTAAATAACAAAATGAAGGTAGAAATAAAGATGTTCTTTGAAACCAACGAGAACAAAGACACAATGAACCGGAATCACTGTGACTCATATAAAGCAGCGTACAGAGGGAAATTTATAGCACTAAATGCCCACAAGAGAAAGCAGGAAAGATGTAAAGTCGACACCCTAATGTCACAATTAAAAGAATTAGAGAAGCAAGAGCAAACAAATTCAAAAGCTAGCAAAAGACAAGAAATTACTAAGATCAGAGCAGAACTGAAGGAGATAGAGACATAAAAATCCCTTCAAAAAATCAATAAAACCAGGAGCTGGTTTTTTGAAAAGATCAACAAATAGATAGACTGCCAGCCAGACTAAGAAAGAAGAAAAGAGAGAAGAATCAAATAGATGCAATACAAAATGATAAAGAGGATATAACCAGTAATCCCACAGAAATACAAACTACCATCAGAGAATACTATAAACACCTCTGTGCAAATAAACTAGAAAATCTAGAAGAAATGGATAAATTCCTGGACATGGACACATACACCCTTCTAAGACTAAACCAGGGAGAAGTCAAATCCCTGAATAGACCAATAACAGGTTCTGAAATTGAGGCAGTAATTAATAGCCTACCAACCAAAAAAAGTCCAGGACCAGACGGATTCACAGCCGAATTCTACCAGAGGTACAAAGGGGAGCTGGTATCATTCCTTCTGAAACTATTCGAAACAAGAGAAAAAGAGGGACACAACAAAAAAAAGAAAATCTTAGACCAATATCCCTGATGAACATCAATGCGAAAATCCTCAGTAAAATACTGGCAAACTGAATCCAGCAGCACATCAAAAACATTTATCCACCACAATCAAGTCAGCTTCATTCCAGGGTTGCAAGGCTGGTTCCACATATGCAAATCACTAAACTTCATCCATCACATATACAGAACCAATGACAAAAACGGATTGATCATCTCAATAGATGCAGAAAGGCCTGTGACAAAATTCCATTCTCATGGATAGGAAGAATCAATATCATAAAAATGGCCATACTGACCAAAGCAATTTATAGATTCAATGCTAACCCCATCAAACTACCATTGACTTTCTTCACAGAATTGGACAAACTACTTTAAAGTTCACATGGACCCAAAAAAGAACCTGCATAGCCAAGAAAATCCTAAACAAAAAGAGCAAAGCTGGAGCCATCACACTACCTGACTTCAAACTATACTACAAGGCTAAGTAACCAAAACAGCATGGTACTGGTACTAAAACAGATATAAAAAACAATAGAACAGAACAGAGCCCTCAGAAATAACACCACACATCTACAACCATCTGATCTTTGACAAATCTGACAAAAACAAGCAATGAGAAAAGGACTCCCCATTTAATAAATGGTGTTGGCAAAACTGGCTAGCCATATGCAGAAACTAAACTGAAGCTGGATCCCTTTCTGACACCTCAAATGAACTCAAGATGGATTAAAGACTTAGACATAAGACCTAAACCCATAAAACCCTACAAGACAACCTAGGAAATACCATTCAAGACATAGGCATGGGCAAAGACTTCATGACTAAAACACCAAAAGCAATGGTAAGAAAAGCCAAAATTGACAAATGGGATCTAATTAAACTAAAGAGCTTCTGCACAGCAAAAGAAACTATCATCAGAATAAACAGGCAGCCTACAGAATGGGAAAAAATTTTTGCAATCTATCTATCTGACAAAGGGCTAATATCCAGAATCTACAAAGAACTTCAACAAATTTACAAGAAAAGAAACAAAGAACCCCATCAAAAAGTGGGCAAAGTATATGAACAGACACTTCTCAAAAGAAGACATTTATGCAGCCAACAAACATTTGAAAAAATGGTCATCATTACTGGTCATTTTTGTATCACAAAAATAGACTTTAACTCAAAAACTGTCACAAGAGAGAAAGCAAAACATTATGTAAACATAAAAGCAACAATTAATTAGAAATATATAAATTATAAATATATGTACAACTAACATAAAGCATATAAAGCACATGGTGAAAAAAACTAAAGAGACAAATAGCAATTAAATAATAGCAGGAAGCTAAAATATTCTACTTCTAATTATGGATGGGAGATTCAAACAAAAAATAAATAAGGAAATAATGGACTTGATCAACACTGTAGGTCAAATGAACCTATCAGAAATATACAAAACATATCATCCAACAGCAGCAGAACATGCTTTCTTCTCAAGGAAACATGGAAAGCAAAACCACACATGTGGGGCTTCTGTAAGTACATAATTTAAATTAAATATGTAATTTTTATTTACATAAGTAATTTTTTTTCTAAAATTGTTACAACTTAAACATGGAAAGTTTATTCTCCTGTCAAGAACTGTTCAATGCATGCTAAAATTACTACTCCAAGCAGAACAATCAACTTTTAAATGGCCAAGTCACTGAGTCTTCTCTTTTTTGTAATAGGAGGATGACAGAATGGAGATTTCTAGATGGGGTTTTATTCGTAGAATAACTTGGATAGTATCTTTGTGGGTTGATTTAGGGGGGAAAAAAGAAGTCAACATGAATTTGAATATTGCTGTGTCCACTTTATGGCTATTGGACATTTAAGTAGGAAGAACCATGAAGTCAAAAAAATGATTCCGAACTTCACTTAGCTAGCCTGTGATCTTGGGTATTCCCTAAGGTCATTTTCCTAAGCTTTACTCATTTTTTTTTTAAATGAGGATAAGAATTTCTGTTCTCATGTACTTCCTGTGATTGCTGTAAGAAACTAATAAAGGAGAGATTAATAAAGAATTTTTGGAAACCCTCCAAAAGCACTAAACAATTTGAATAAATTCAAGAAATCTCTATTTTCTCTAGAACTCAATACCACTTTTGTTTATGCCACTCCTTTTAGTGTAAAATGGTAGTACTGTTTTACTGTGATGTTTACTTCTGTTACACATTAGCATGTGCTTGAATTAGTATCACTCACATTTTTCATAGGAGAAAAACTGAGCTGACTGAGGGTAAAATAATATTGAAGGCTACATAGCTAATAGTAAAAATCAAAACTCTCCTTTATCTAGTTATGAAGAGTGAAGTCCTTCCATATTTTTGTGAGATGACTTTGGTTTTAAGATATGTTATTTTTCCTTCCTCCTCTTTTCTCTATTTATCTTCCTCTTTCCTCTGATATTGACTATAAACTAAATAATCATTCTTTGAACCAAAGAAATAGAAATCACTTTCTTCGTTTTACTACAGGATTTGGTTTGTCTCCGCCCAGTGATTTTTTTATTTGCTTGATATAGTGACTGCATTTTCTGGCCAAACTTCAATTTTTATGCCTTTTATAATCTCAGATTCCATCATCTCTGCTAGGAATATACTTACTATGACATGTGAACAATATTCCTTTGAATATATTTTAAATTACCTCTCTTAAGCTTACCAACCTAATGTTCTAGATTTGGTGAATGAACAAAGATGCAATCTAGTCTTATCTAGTTTTATTTGTATAACTTTATTTCCTTTTTCTTTTTCTTTTTTTTTTTTCACAAGGAGGCGCATGGCTATTAAAGTCTATGAAAAGCAATCTTGATCTCTCTAGACCAAGCTTGTCCAACCTGTGACCTGCAGGCTGCATGTGGCCCAGGAAAATTTTGAATGACCTCAACACAAATCTCTAAACTTTCTTAAAATATTATAAGATTATTTTTGTGACTTTTTTTAGCTCATATGCTATTATTTGTGTTAGGTATTTTATGTATTTATGCCCAAGACAATTCTTCCTTTTCCAATGTGGCCCATGGAAATCGAGATATTGGACATCCCTGGCTAGACATCAGCCTTAATCTTTTAGGCAATCTCTAAAAGGAAGTTGTTTCTCCCTACAAAACATTGATTAGTTTACTGAATTTTCTCTGGTCTTCTTTCTATCTCTTTAATCCACTGCCCTTCCTTCCTTTCGTCTTCCTTCCTTCCTTCCTTTCCTTCCTTCCTTTTTGTTAAGATACAATAATAAACAACACAATTTATTCCTGGCAACTGTGAGCTACCATTATTTCTAAGGTGCTTTGTGAGAATTTGTGTGTTTTATTTCAGATACTTTTCTTTTTGTCATTAAAATTATATAAAACATTTTATTTAAAACTAAAAATGCTTCAGCAGAATGACAGTCCCATCTTTGTACAATGGTACAACATTTTTCAAGCCACTCCTCTGCCTTTTTTATATGATTTCCTTAGATTTTTGCATCCCTTTGTTTTCTGTTACACTAATATTTCTCAGTTTCACCATGAACATTCCCTGACACAGAATAGAATAAGCTATTTCTTTAATGAATCCTGATAACTTAGAGTGGGCATATTATTTAGCAATGAAATTGTGTTACTATGAAGTGATATTCAAGATGAGATATTATTGCTTTCATGTTCTCTCAGTAAGTGAAGTTAGAATTTTAAAAATCACATATGCACATTGATAGTTTCAATTCACTTTGTTAGTTCATGCTTTTTAATTGAATGCAGTATCCAATCAAAATAAAAAACCTCTAGAAGTTATAAACACTGAATATTTAGGTTACAATAAATATATTTGAAAAATTTCTTTCTGCAATAATAAATTAACCTTAGATTACTGTAACTTTTTACTTTATATAATTTAAAGATATTTTTAACTTTTTAAAATATGTTGTAATAACATAGCTTAAAATACAAATGCATTTTACACCTGTATAAAAATATCTTTTACTTTCTTACCCTTATTCTATGTCTATCCTCATAGAATAATTATTCTATAAGTCTATCCTCATAGAATAATTATTCTATAAGTAAACAACAAAGTGTACTTTTAAAAATGTATTACTGAAAACAAAGACACAAACACACACATTGGCCTAGGCCTACACAGGGTCAGCATCATCAATATCACTGTCTTCCACCTCCACATCTTTTCCCACTGGAAGGTCTTCACGGGCAATGACAGCCATGGAGCTGTAATCTCCTACGATAACAATGCCTTCTTCTGGAATACCTTCTGAAGGACCTGCCGGAGCCTGTTCTACAATTAACTTTTTTTTTTTTAATAAATAGGAGTATTCTCTAAAATAATGCTAAGTACAAAAACCAGTAACATAGTCATTTATTATCACTATCACATATTATACACTGTACATATTTTTATGTGCTATACTTTTATATGAATGGCAGCACAGTAGGTTTGTTAACACCAGCACAAATACAAAGACATGAGTAATGCATTGCGTTATGATACCACAAGGTGACTGAAATTTTTCAACTTCATTCTAATCTTATGGGACCATCATAATACATGTGGTCTGTCGCTGATCAAAATGTCATTATGCAGTGCTTCACAGTATTGTTAACTGCAGGAAATCTCTACTTTGCCAGGTGATGCTGTGGTTGAAAACTTTTTCCTTGAGCAAGGAGCTGGGAGTCCTTGCCTGTAAGTCATGCTGCTGCAGCAGTTAGGACCACTGCTGTCATATTTTGTTATACAAAGTTTTAAATTTTATATACTAAACATTATTGATATTTTCCTTTATTGCTTCCAGAGTTTGAGCAAAGAAAGGCTTTATCTATCCCTCAGTATAAAGGAATTTTGTGCTTTTTCCTCAGCTAAATCAATGGTTTCAATTTTGCATTTAGATCTCGAATGAGTTGGGAATTTATGTATGTATGTATGTATGTATGTATGTATGTATTTGATGGAGTCTCGCTCTATCAAATGCCAGGCTGGAGTGCAGTGGCGCAATCTTGGTTCACTGCAACATCCGCCTCCCAAGTTCAAGTGATTTTCCTGCCTCAGCTTCCCGAGTAGCTGGGACTACAGGCGTGTGCCACCATGCCCAACTAATTTTTGTATTTTTGGTAGAGATGGGGTTTCACCATGCTGGCCAGGATGGTCTTGATCTCTTGACCTCATGATCCACCCGCCTTGGTCTCCCAAAGTGCTGGGATTACAAGTATGAGCCACCATGCCCGGCCAGGAATTTATTTAGTGTAAGTTACAGAACCAATGATATCTTTTAACCAATAGTTATACACTTCCCTCAGTATCATTTAACTTAATAATTCTTTGTTGCCCATAGATGTAAGACATTGTATTTATAATAAATTAAATTCCCACATGAATTTGTTTAGACACAATTATTCGCAGGTGCCTGCATTTCTGTGTCTTTTTAAGGATATTTGCATAGCAAACAAATTTGGGGGACAGAAACATCTCCCCTCGGAGCAAAGGACTGCTATGTTTGCTTTCTATTATAAAAGATTTGGGTTTCTATGCTTAGGGTTATCCTCCTGTAGGTCAACCCCTTTTGAGAGCAGACATCATCTGTCTATTTTTATGTTGTTTTGTGGAAATTTGGATTTGAGGAATAGACACAAATAATGCTGCTGCGACTACTGTTATTGCTGTGAGAAATATACTATCTTTCATCTCTGACCCAGAAGTCTTCTACTAGCATTAATGAAAATATGGCAGGATTAACCATTAGCTTGAATATAAGTTCACTACTTGTCATTGTAGTTACTTAAATTACTTGTGAACTTGGTTTTGTATTTTACTAGTTTTGTATAAAAGGACAAATACTATATCATTTGAATTCTAGGGTCTTTATGGTAGGCTGTGACGTCTTGTAAGGATAGAACTTCTTCATGTCCCTGTTTTCAGATTTTCCTGGCTATTATTATTTTATTTTATTTTATTTTATTTATTTTTGAGACAGGGTCTCACTCTGTCACTCAGACTGGAGTGCAGTGGTGTAATCTCACCTCACTGCACCCTTCACCTCCCAGACTCAAGCAATTCATCTGCCTCAACCTCCCGAGTAGCTGGGATTACAGACAAGTGCCATCACGCCCAGCTAATTTTTGTATTTTTAGTAGAGATGAGGTTTCACCATGTTGGCCAGGCTGGTCTCAAACTCCTGACCTCAAATGATCACCCACCTCAGCCTCCCAAAGTGCTGGGATTACAAGTGTGAACCACTGCGCCCGGCCCTGGCTATTATTTTTTTATTGGGTTTTAAAAATATACCTAAAATAAACTTATAACATATCAGGGGAAAACAATAATATTTTATTGGCGCCCTAATGTACTAAGGTAATTAATTAATTTGGGATAATTAGCTTTATGAAATTGAATCATTCTAATCATCTTCTAAAACCCCCATTTTTTCCCAGTTTACAGTTGCAACATTCACCATAGTTTAAGAATTTTCTTATACATATTTACCCATTTCTCAGAATATTTCATATTATTTTATGTTTTTAAATGTATGCGTTATATAGGTATTCTACTAATACATCTTACTAGTTATTATCTGTATATATGAAGAATACTGATTGTTATAGTTTTTAAATGTAATGTTACCTTATTGACTTTTCTCATTGTTTATATTTTCAATTGTTCAATAACTGCTTCGGCTTTTCAGGCATACCACCATGTCAAAGATATGTAAAACTAGAGAAAGTTTTCTCTAGTAAACTAGGGAAAGTTTTACATATCTTTTTACCAGTCATTTATGTTTAATTTCTTTTTCTCCTATAACTGTCTTGGCAACTTCTCCCCACAAAATATCAAATAGTAATGATTATATTGAGTGTTCTCACCTTTCCTCTTTTTGGTAAGAAAGTCCCCAGTTTTTCTCTATTAATTAAGATGTTGCCCTTTGAGGTCGATATATGTAATACACAAACATTCTCATATACGTAGGTAATCAAGCTTAGAAAGCATCTATTTAGTCCCATTGAGTGCTTTTAGCATGAATATATATTGAATTTTCTCAACGATTTTCAGTATCCATGGGAATAAGTGTTTCTTTAATTTATAAATATAATCAATTTTAATGGATTCCTATATATCAAACAGATTAAACAGATTGGTATTATCTGAATTTCTAAACTTTGGTGGAATTCTTTTTTGAAAGTATGTAGGGCTGATTCTCCTTGAGGAGACTCTTCTGACAACTTTATTGATGTCTTTTATGGATGTGCTCAGGGATACCCTATTTTTGAGTTCTTACACGGTCAGTTTTTTAGTAGCTTTGATATATACAAGACTGCTTGGCTAGATATCCAGTTCTTGATACACATTTTCTTTTCTTCAGCTTTTTGAGATATGGACCCCCTTTTATTTTACTGAAACTTGTTGAAAAGCATGGTATCAACCTGATTTTATTTTTTAGTCGTTTCTTTGAAAGTTAGTATTTTTGTTTGTTGTTTGCGTATAGGCCTAGAGTAGTTTTTAAAATATTGTTAAAGTGATAAAGTATAATAATTTTCCTAGAGTATGTTTTGGGTCTGGCTTTTTTGGGTGACTTTTCTCTTACAATTGTGTTTTTACAGGGAATCTTTTATTTTAAGATACTTGTACACTCTGAGGGTTTCTACTTTCTCAGCTTCATTCTCTGAGGAGATGTGTTGATAGGCGGCCTCCTTATTCAGTAAGCAATAGACCAGTGGAGTGTGAGACTGGGCTGTCCATTCTATCTGCAGACAGAAGTGGACTCTGGGGAAATCTCAAGGCGCAGTGTTCCTGGGAACAACAGAGTCATAAATTCTAACCAGGTCAAAGGAAACAGCATACTGCAAAAGGCACTAGCTCAGAATAGACAAGTATGCATGATAGGTTCCTGATGCTAGGGGATCTTGAAAACATCCAACTGAAAGAGAACAGGCTTAAAGATAAAAAGAAGCTAGAATTCCACAAATATTATATGGTTTTGTTCACGTTATCTAATGTACTGAAATCCACCATGGCTTCTCTTTTTAGACAAATTCTGATTTGCCTCAGTTTTATAGGAGAGGGCAAGGAGAAACTTTGCTGAGACATGGTAATAACTCATATAGAGACAAGAGGCTTTCTGGAAGATGGACGAGCTGGCTAAATCCCTCTGACTACATCTAAATTGACTGTTTTCCACATTCTGGAAGGCACATCTGCTCTGTTTTGGTTGGCTTATACACATGTTCTCAGAGCGAGGACAGTGGGGTTTCTCCAACCTTCTGAGTTTTTCAGAAGATTTAGGGTGTTCTGTTTCAGACATTGGCTGATCTTATGCTACTACTTTTATTCATACTTTCTCTCCTTTTGATTACAGGAATTGTGTCAACAAGTTGACTTAGACCAATGTAAGTGACAATTCAAAATGTTGTTAATATGTTTTCCTTTCCCCAAATTCATCTTTCATACTTTTAGACCCTGACCCGCATCTGCATTTTGCCAATAAAGGCACCTTAGCAAACTTGATCAATAGTTTTTCTCTTTTTCATTAAGGTAAAGTCCCTATGAAATATTCCTTATTTATGTGTCTTGAACACTGTTGAAAATACTATCAAAATGAATTGATGTGGAGGTCCAGAGAGAGAGAATAGAGGATCAGCTAAGTGCCAATCACTAACTCTATACTTACCCTACCTTGTCCCATCATGGAATTTGCCACTACTTCAATATCTGTGGATCCACCATATATAAAAGTCAAAATAAAGAGAAAAATTAATAAACAGAAAGAAATATTGATAGTTGCCACTTTGCTTGAATGAAAGAATCTAGAATCCGTAAGGTTTAATTTGAAACCAAGGATAAGTTATGGTGGTGAACAGAATTGTCTCCCCAAAGATATCCACATGCTAATACCTGGATCCTATGAATATGTTATGTTATTGGCAAAGAGGAATTAGAGTATGAAAGTACACTTGCTAATCAGCTGACCTTAAAATAGGGAGATTATCTTTCATTATGTAGCCAGGCACAATGAAATTGCCAGGTTTCTAAGGGGAAGGAATGGGGCATAAGAGGAGTAAGAAAGATATGACTATGAAAGAAATGCAGACAGAGATACAATATTGCTGGTTTTTACATTGGAGGAAGGGGCCTTGAGCTAAGGAATGTGGCAAAGTTTAGGAGCTGGAAAAGGCAAGGAAACGGATTCTCCCCTAGAACCTATGAAAGGGAACACACCCTGCTGACAGCATGATTTACTCTAGGTAGACCAATGTTGAATTACTCATCTATAGAACCGTAAGACAACAAATTTGTGTTGATGTAAGCCACTCAATTTGTGGTAACAACAATAGAGACCTTAACACAGTTAAGTGTTAATAGAGAAGTTAACGCAGTGATTACTGAATTAATACTGAGTGAAACCATCTTCTTCAGTAAATGCTATTGTCCCCTAGATTTAAATTGTTTAATTGTATCTAGAGATGTATTCTTTATGGAAAATCATGTTTTTAATCTTTTATTTTTAGGTGGCTTTAATCTTAATTATAATACTTTGAAAGTACAAAAGCAACAAAATTGTTACCAATATTTATTTATTTTTACGTTTAGATTTTAACATCTAGCTTGGGATTTAAGTTATATATATATATATATATATACATATAACTTTTACTATATAAAAACCAGATTTTATTTTTTACCAAAATTGCAAAATAGAGAAAATTAAAGCATTAAAACATACATCTGAGAAAATAGAAAATGCATGTTTAAATGTGAAGTTAAAACTTTATTTATGTCAGTCAGTAACAATTAGGTAACACAATTTATGCAGGAAATTTAATTTATAGCATTTATTCTGTACTTTCAAATGTTGCTAAAAGCACTGAGGTGAAAATAACTTACAAGTGTAAATGTTTTTTCTCACTTATTAGAACAAGACCAAATAGGGAAAAGGGTATAATTTCCATTACCTAATCTTTTCACAGAACCAAAATCTTTAATTAGTGCTATGATAGTGTTGAATGCAATAAATATTTTATTAAAATTAGATAAAATTTAAATAACTTGGACATTTTACTTTTTGTAAAGCTCTACTTTAAAATATATATAAAAGATAAAGGCTAACAAGAGTATGTTGATAACACAGTTATGCAATATTCTTATTGAATGTTAACTAATTTAAAATTTAACATCCATCACGTAAAGTCAGGACATATTTATTATGTATTTTTTAATTATGTAGCACAGTGATTAGGATTACAGGCGCTGGAGTCATTTGGCCTTGTTTTAAAGCCTGTCTTCTCCACTTTCTAAATGCATGAGTATGGATGTGTTCCTATAAAACTTTATTTTCGGACACTGAAATTTGAATTTTATACAAATTTTACGTGTTGGGGAATATTATTCTTCTTTTGATTGTTTCAGCCATCTTAAAATGTATAAACAATTACTATCTGGGTTGTCTGCACACATTTAAGCAGCAGACTGGATTTGGCCTGCAGGCCCTAATTTGCCAGACTTTAATTCAGAAGCTGTATCATCAGGCTATCAGATTTATAGTCTTAAAGATCACTAACTCCCCTTGTTTTTCTTCTTAAAGATGACTTTCAATAATAATCATTCTTCACGCGTCTTGTCCATCATAAATAGACATTCTGGGTAGCAAGCACAGGTTAGATTGATTATAGTACTTTGAATAAAACAGTCATTCTGAATATTATATTAATGGGATTTCAACAAAAATGAGTCAGTGGAAAAGAGCTGGATCACCTCGGAAGACTAACAAAATCAAGTTGCCTGACCTACAAACATGTATACTTAGCTCTGAAATGTAACACCCATTCCATTATATTGTGTCCTTGTAGGTCGTGGGTCAGCCAGCTGACTTCCACCAGGGCATTATTTTCTAAACATAATATAAGCTATTGCGAGAGTATGCCAAGAATTATATCACTATTTCCAATAGATATTCTCATCTGTGACAACTATATTACTGTTTTGAAATAGACTATATTTTTAAGGTATTTGTATTCAAACAAAGTATCTCTAAAACATAAAATGTAGTTCTTCTTCTAATTATTAAATACAGGAGAAATAACTGATTTTCAAAATTATGCATCAAATGTAAGTTGCAAAGTTGTGTTGCTTTTATATAATTTATAGTAACCAGAAATGTTAAGCCTATTCCTAATAGCACAATAAAGATAATTACAACATGCATTAGGCAGGTGAGATTTATAATTTTAAAAACAGGATGAGTAAAATTCTGGAGGATCAAAGCAGGAAAAAAAACAAACATACATTTTTTGAAGTAATTTTCTGATTGAATAACAATATCAAGATTCATACTATATGAATTAAAGATTCATAAAAAGCCGAATTCTCTAAAAGGATTACTTGATCAAATGGACTATACTGTTAGTGGAGATTAGAATAATAGCTATATAATAACCATATTCATTTATTGAAAAATAGCTACTGAATACTCAGTAAGGCCAGGCATTGAGCCAGATTTAGAAGATAAAATGCCTCCCGCTCTTTTGTATCTCATAGTTTAGTAGGAAATATAGATTAGAAAAAAAATTCCAGGAGGAGACACTGGGATTAACATTTTGAAGGTTGGATAGAAGAACACATAGAAATGGCAAATACTGCAAAATGAAATATAACATATTTTTACTGAATATATTTCAGGTTATTAGTTTATTCTTTTTGAATGTTAGAGGTTTACTACTCAAATTAATGAATAATTCTAAAATATAGAAAACATTATTTTTTAAAGAACCAAGAAATATTTCAGCAATTAATATAATGTCACAGCTTCTTCCACTGTGATCTTTAAACTAAATAGCCAAATGCTTAAATATTGCCATATACTTGATATTGTTCCTATAAAAACTGTAATTTGTTGAATTCAAAACTGTTTCCAGGACACTTGTCAATAAAACTGACAGTCTAATTTTCACTGAAAGTGAGACTGACAGTGAGGAAGCCCTACATTTTATTTTTAGCTCACTATTCATTTACTTTATTCTCTAGATAAGTATGTGTATGTATATGTATGTGTGTGTATATATATATATATGTTGTGTGTTATATCTAAAAATATATATATAGAACCTATTCCATATCAAAAATATGATCTATTTTTCAAATGTTATTTGCACAGTATTGTGTAGATATTTTATTGTACAGTGTTCTGCAGTATTATGGAGTTTGGTTTTATAACTGCATAGCCAGTAGTGCTTAGGGAGGCATAACCATGATTTTAAATTTATATTGTAAATGATAGAATAATTTATAAATATAGAGCTGATAAAAATGGGAGTTGCTTAATATGTAACATCGAGAATTTTACATTTCTGTTTTATTTTAAGGTCTTGTGTGGTCCTGGGAACATAGTCAGCCCCGTTTACACATTGCTAAATTTAGATGATATTGTCATTAAAATGAATTACATATTTGAAGTACACTAAAGATATGGATTAATTCCTCTTCCCTTAATATTGGTCAAATTATATTAAAACAATGTTTGGTTAAATTATATTAATATATTATTTCCAGTATTTCTTATGTGTTCACTCCATGTGTTGCAAATATCCCCAGCTTCAAAATAAAATGTTGATCATTGCTTTAATAAAAATGCTGAAATTAAAAAGATTTCCAATCTATGTTGAATCCTATTAAAGTATACTTTTATTTACTAATTATTTTGATATATATTAGCATCCTTAGATTTCTAAACCCATAGTATTGAAACAGTTAAACTCTTATTTTTCATTCAATACCTAGCTTCAAATTACTTTACTGAGAATAATCACAAATAACACCTCACAGATAAACTGTGTGGATTCCAGTTACCCTGTAACTAAATAAAGAATCCCTTGACTTCATCATCCTACTTCCTAACTCAATCATTAGCATATTAACATTTTTTCTGAAATTTGCAATGGGATTTTGATTATTTGTTTAGGTGTGTTAAGGGGAGTCTAAATTGGATAGTAATGGCAGTTAATGTAGGATTTTCTTCAATAAAAATTGGGACTTCTGTTTACTCAGTGGTGAATACAGATTTCAATTATGAGAGCCAGAATTTATGGTTTGCATGAAGAGGATGGTATGGGATTAGGCAATGTGTTTGGTTTTCCTCAGGATGCAGAGCTTCCTGTCATACGGAGGGCCATATGTAGCTGTCGCCTAATCCAGTTTCTCAAGTTCCAACTCCAACTGTGAAAGTCTTCTATGACATAATGTCCATTGCAGAGGACTGGATTTCTGGCTTTAATCTTAAAGAAAAGTGCTGAGGTGCCCCATAGGTAGGAGCTCCATGGTCCACGGATTGGTGATGGTAGAACAGCAGCAGGAGTTAGAGGAAATTTGGTGACAGATGGAGGACACCAAGCTTCTCCTGCAGCTGTCAGCAGAAGACTGCAGACTGCCTGCTTGGGGAGTCCTGAGCCGTGGCCAGGATATTTTAGTTTTTAAAATAACAAAAGGCATTAAATTTTTTATAGAAACAAACAAACAGCAAAAGCTATGCTGAATCCTGCTGAATTTTTTTTTGTAGATTATTAGATAAATTTCAGTGCATTCCACCTGTGTCTTAATACTTCTTATGGAGAGAGTTCAGATTTGGGATGAAACTGACACAAAATACATTATGGAACATAAGAGAGATTAACAACACTCAAATGTCAAATGACTCAAACCTAAATAGTCTAATTTTCCTAAAAATACCCAGGTCCGAGGATGGGTTATTTATTAGCCAATATGGGCATTGTCTATTAGGAAAAAAATGATTAAATTCTCACTCTTTGTAACTAAAAATATTTTAATGAAAAATACATGAAATTAACTTTCTCATTTAAAAGACAATTTTACACTTCTATTTTTAGCACCTCTGTGGGCATGGGGGCATAGTCAGCTCAATTTAAACACTGCTACACTTAGTTGATATTGTTATTTAAATTAATTACAGGTTTGAAGTACAATAAAGGCATGGATTAATTCCCTTTCCCTTAATATTGGTGAAATTATATTAAAGCAAATGTTTATTTAAACTATATAAAACCACTGTTTTCAGTATTTCTTATGTGTTCCATCCATGATGTGCTCTATCCTAAAATTAAATGGTGCCTGGGTGCAGTGGCTCATGCCTGTCAATCCAGCACTTTAAGAGGCCAAGGCAGGAAGGAGTTTATCAATTGAGCCCAGGAGTTTGAGACCAGCCTGGACCACACAGTGAGACTTTGTCTTTAAAAAATATTTTTAAATTAGCCAGGCATGGTGGTATGCACCTGTAGTCCCAGCTACTCAAGAGGCTGAGGTGGGAGCATCACTTGAGGAATTCGAGGCTGCAGTGAGCTATGATCACGCCACTGCACTCCAGAGTGGGAGACAGAGCAAGATTCCATCTCAAAAAATAAAAATCAATCAATCAATAAATAAATGGGAACTAATTTACCTAATTCTAAGTCCTTATTTTAAAAAAAACCTGTATAGGTAATACAAGCCTCTTTAATAGAAATATGTTTTTGAGCCAAATAATGCATATCAATAACCAATGGAGCATGAATTACTAATGTGATTTTTTAAAGACAATTTGACTAAAACTTAATCAGGACCTTAGATTTCTATAGCAAATTGTTCCCTGATATGGACTGCTTAAAAGTACAGTAGAGTAAAATTTCTTTTGCAGATCCAAGATAGATTGTGACTGTTAAAACCTCAAAAACTTTGCAAATGTCCCGAAAAGTTAGGAAAATGAAACCCAAAAGAGCACCCATTTCAGCATAGCACATGGATTTTTATTTAGCCATTTTTTTATTTTAGTATTTAAATGGTTAGTAAGGAACGTAGTAGGTTGTAAGGTGACAATTTAAATAGTGGAAACTTTGAACACTAGATACAAAATCCTCATAGGTCCCACTCCATATGGTCAGAAATGAAAATGGGATAGTAGGTTTATAATATTGTCTTGAAATTATAGTGTTTCATATTTTCAGAGAGCAACCCTATCTAAACCATTCAATACCGCTGTGCGATAGGTAAGTATTATTGTCTTTTTGCTGAGGAATAAGATGTTCCATAGACGTTAAGTGACTTGCCAGAAGCCATAGTGCATTACAGCTGCCAAGCAGGGATTGGGCCATGAAAGCCTTTGATTCTCAGGAATATGCTTAGAATCTACTGGCAGTTGAATCAAGACAGTAGCTGTGCAACTATAATATCCTCCTTTTAGTGTTCACATTTAAAGACAGCTTTTACAGAAGATTTCTATTAGGCAATAATACTAAGAAGTAAAGGAAAGTAGAAAGAGTGGGAAAATGGCCCTGCAATATATAAAGGATCCCAGGAACACTTGGACAGCACAGCACAGCCTGTTATAAAATGTAATACAAAAATTTCTTTGTATTTATCTATTGCTAAGTAACAAATAATGTCAAAACTTATTAGCTTGAAACAATTGACTTATTATCGCTTACAGCTTCTGCATGGTAGGAGTTTAGGATGGACTAGGCTGGGTAGTTTTGGGTCAGGCTCTCATGTGCAATTGTAATCACGTGGTGGCTAGCGCGGGAGCTAATAATGGCTAGCCAGACATTTCTCTCCCTTAATGTGGTCACGTGACCTCTCTATGGGCTCTTTCCAGATGAACTATTTGGGCTGTTAGCCTCAGGGTAGTCATAATGCTTATACACCGGCTCAGGGCTTCAAATAGAGTGTTCCAGCAAGCAAGGCATAATTTGCATTGCTTTTTCTAATGTATTATCAGAAAGCATGCGGTGTAACTTCGGCTGCATTCTGTTGGTTACAAGTGAGTCATGTCAGCCCCTGCTCATTCAAATGAAGGTACATATATGAGGATTTCTGGGAACAATATCGAGGTCCCGTTATATATTAATTTGCAGAATGAAAGCTATGCTGCAGCTGTATTTGTATAATAAAATCCACTATAACATCTCACAGAAATAATTACATAAATGATTGAGGAAGACATTTCATAGGTACAAAATACATATGTCATATTGACAATGGCAGATGTGTAATTGCAGGATCCTGCTCTGAGGAAAGCCTATGAGGATAGGAAGCTTATACAATTATCCTAAGGTTACTGGGATACTAATTCCTTTGTAAAGATGATAGTTCGAAGTAGATCGTAGTGTAGGAAACAGGGCAGAAGTTGAAAGTTGTAGGGAATGGAGCTTTGGTTCAAACTTGGTATTAATGGTGTTTAGTAGGCATTAAAAGAGGTTTGAAATGCAGAAATGTTAAAGGAAGGCAAAAATAAACCCCTTCTCCTTTTGAAAGTGATTGAATGTATATTTTGGGGGTATTCTACCAAATGTGAATTTCTGAATATAATCTGCTATCCACTAGACTTTCCATGCTGTCTGCAACTTTACCTTATATGAGAAAATTCAACTGATTAGTTCTCCCATACCTAAAAATTACCAGTTATTGAAGAACTGTGTAAACTCTTATAACAATGTCCAGCAATAAGTAACCACAAAGAGAGTGTTGATTATTATTTTTCATGTCATCATCATCACAATAATCATAATCACTCCTCAGAGTCTTCACTGATCCTTCAGTTGCAATATAGGTTTTCCCATTGTGTGCACCTGGTGTCCTCCAAATGTTGGCATTTATGAGAATTGTTTGTTTTTCTCTTCTGCTACATGGGAATCTTTATAACATTAAGGAGAGTATCTGCCTTGTCTTACATTTTATTCCTAATGAATATTGAAGACTTTTCTTTTATTCTATTCCTTAAAGCATATCATATCATTCTTTAAAATAATATTAAGAATTATAGGAAATGTATATAGTTTTTATATAGTTTTCCTTACTAATAAGATGAACATAGCATATATAGTATGTTTGTGTGTATATGTTTGTGTGTATACATATGTATATATACATATGTATAAATATCTGAGTTCAGGTTGCACACAAGTTGCAAAGAACAACTCTCTAGAGAAATGATCTTGATAAATGTGTTTATGAAGCATCTCCCCTGATGTTAGTAAAATATGAATGCCAAATGTTTTAGTTATCTGAGCTTTAGGTAAGATTTTATATGACTACTATAATGGCTTAAATAACCTTTTGGTTTTTCATGTCATAAAAACACATTCTGTCCCTGCAAATATAAATTATACAAATTTACTGTGATTCTGTGGGACAACAATCTTTTCAGGTCACTCCACTCATAATTACAACTAATTAAAATGTGCCAAAAAAAGGATAGAAATTTATCACTGCTCATTAAACCTATAAAGACTGTGTTAATTAGATGTCAGGCTCCATAACTCATTTCAGTGTTTGCTGCCAGTCTAATTTTAGAGAAAAAGGAAAGTGAGCTTTGGAATATTCTGGCTGGGATTTTAAAATTGTTTTAAAAACATGTATCTTTGGAGAGACAACAAATTTGCAGCTTTCTTATGGATATACTCATCATCAACCATTGGCCTAAACAAATGACATAAATTAGCATAATATTTGTTGACCTTTAACTGATTTATGTCTACAGAAAGTCTGCAACGCATTTGCAACATTTGCAAAAATTTTAAGAGTCTATATATTTTAAACACCTTATCTTTTTAAAAGTCAAGCAAAAATATTGTTCAGGGTCATTGTATTCAGAAAAATAAGTATTTTAATTGAAGAAAAAATTTTTTCTTCACACAGGATACTATATATATACATAAATATACTATATATGTATACACACACAAACGTATATATTCTAGTATTAAATTCTGCTATAAAAAGTATGCTTTGTATGAATAATAAAGAACTACATGAGAAAAGTAGAGTGAAGTTGCAGGAGACTCTGATGTGGTTATGGATAACAAGGCTAGTAATATGATAATAAGCAAAGTATAAAAATGGCTCATTTTCTTTACCCAAAAAGCAGGTGTAAAGAGTGAACCATCGTGTGCAGGACATATAAGAATTCCAGAGCCATAGATGTGCCAGGATCCAGGCAGGAAGCACTGTGAGTCTTTAAATTATTGGTTAAGTATTTCATGTATCTGACTTTTTAGACCTAGATATCAGACATATTCTATCATAATTCCTTGGCCTTTTTTCTTATGTCTTTTCTTCATATGTCTCAAACAATTTAGGTACTCTTTTTTGCTGTTTAAATATAAATATAAATATCCAACTGTTTATATATTTCTTTATACATATATATTTTCTTTATTATACTTTAAGTTCTAGGGTACATGTGCACAACGTGCAGGTTTGTTACATATGTATACATGTGCCATGTTGGTGTGCTGCACCCATTAACTCGTCATTTACATTAGGTATATCTCCTAATGCTATCCCTCCCCCCTCCCCCCACCCCACAAAAGGCCCCAGTGTGTGATGTTCCCCCTTCCTGTGTCCAAGTGTTCTCATTGTTCAATTCCCACCTATGAGTGAGAACATGCGGTGTTTGGTTTTTTGTCCTTGCGACAGTTTGCTGAGAATGATGGTTTCCAGCTTCATCCATGTCCCTACAAAGGACATGAACTCATCATTTTTTATGGCTGCATAATTCAAACACAAACAGTTTTTGTACAATTTATACAGTCACTCTCCAAGTATAAGAGGCACCAGAAGGCCTGAGATCACCTAAGCATGAATGTATGAACTTACGTATTTGCAGAATATTTCTGTAACTCAACATGGCTGTCAGAGCTGAAATTCATATCTTATGTTTAGCATGATTTTTATCAGTTTGGATGATGTAGGTTATAGACATAGGCAGCGAACATGGAAAGAGGGCAGTCAACCATTCATTTGTTGAGATTTTTATCATGATATTTTTATCATTGTTCAAAATGATGGCTTTAGTTCAGTTGATTTTTTCACATAATAATAATCTTTTTAAAAAATGTCTTGAGTGTATATTATGAATGAAGAATTAGTTAATTCTCCTTTGTTTTAAAACCTGTTATCCTTGGAAATGATATTTTCTCTAAGATAAACAAAAGACAAAGGAGGTGTTAAACTGAAAGCCAAAGGACTCTTTTTCTAAGCTATTAAATTCCAGCAGCAGAACGTAATTAATTATCTCAATTTTTCATTATTTTAGTAGGATAGCCATGTTTTCTTGTTTTGTTTAGTCTTTAGGTTTCTAATCTGATTTTGGTTTTTGATCTCTACCTCTCCACTTAATCATTCTTGTAGAGACCTCTGCGACTTTTCTGCTGACACAATCAGTGGACCATTGAATAATCACAACCTTTATGTTACTCTACCTGACAGTATTAGTTAATGCAGGCAAAACTTCTGATATGTGATATGACGTATCACATTGATTTACATAGCTTGAACCATACTTGCATCTCTGGGATGAATCCCACTTGATCATGATGAATAATCTTTTTAATGTGTTGTTGAATTCAGTTTGCTAGTATTTTCTTGAGAAGTTTTATAACCTTGTTCATCAGAGATATTGGCCTTTAGTTTTCTTTTTGTTGTTGTTGTATATTTTTGTCTGGTTTTGGTGTCAGGGTGACATTGGCTTCATAGGATTACTCTGGAAGTACTCCTTCCTCCTCAATGTTTGGATAGTTTCAGTAGGATTGTTATTGGTTCTTTAAATTTGGGGTCAAATTCATCAGTAAAAACATTAGGTCCTTGGCTTTAAAGGAAGACATTTTATCACTGCTTCTGTCTCATTATTTTGGATTTCTTCATGATTCAACCTTGGTAGATTGTATGTGTCTAGGAATTTATACGTTTCTTCTAGGTTTTCCAGTTTATTGACATACAGTTGTTTATAATAGCCTCTAATGATTCTTTGAATTCCTTTGGGATCAGATGTACTGTGTCATTTTTCATTTCTGATTTTATTTATTTGGGTCTTCTCTCTTTTTTCCTTAGTTTGGCTAAAAGATTGTTGATTTTTTAAAAATCTTTTCAAAAACCCCGCTTTTTGGTTCATTGATATTTGCATTCTTTTTTAAGTCTTAATTTTATTTATTTCTGCTCTCATCTTTTGGTTCATTGATATTTGTATTCTTTTTTAAGTCTCAATTTTATTTATTTCTGCTCTCATCTTTATGATTTATTTTCTTCTACTAGTTTTGAGTTTGGTTTGCTCTTATTTTTTTAGTCCTTTAAGATGCAGTGTTAGGTTGTTTATTTGATTTTTATTATTTTTGATGTAGCTGTTGATGGAAATTGCTAGAAATTCCCCTCTTAGTATTGCTTTTGCTGTATCCCATAGGTTTTGGGTATGTTGTTCTTCCATTGTCATTAGTATCAAGCATTTTTATTTTTTAAAATTTCTACATAGATTTAGTGGTTGATAAGGAACATATTGTTTAATTTCCATGTGTCTGTGTAATTTCCAAAGTTCTTCTTGATATTGATTTCTAGTTTTATTCCATTGTAGTCAGAGAAGATACTTAATATGATTTCAAATTTTTTGAATTTTTGATACTTGCTGTGTGGCCTAATATATGGTGTATACTTGAGAATATTCCATGTGCTGAGGAGAATAATGTATATTCAAGAGTTGTTGCATGAAATCTTCCTAAATGTCTGTTAGGTCCATTTGGTCTGCAGTGCATATTAAGTCTGATGTTTCTTTTTTGATTTTCTGTCTAGATGACCTCTCCAGTGCTGAAAGTGGTGTGTTAAAGTTCCAAGCTATTATTTTATTAGAATGTATCTCTCCCTGTAGCTCTAATAATATTTGCTTTATATGTCTGGATGCTCCAGCATTGAGTGCATATATATTTACAATTGTTTTATCCTCTTGCTGAATTGAACCCTTTATCATTATATAATTACTATACTTGTCTCTTTTTGGTTTGTGGGCACTTGGGAAGGTTTGTAACATAGGTAAACATGTGTCATGGGTGTTTGTGGTACATATTATCACCCAGATATTAAGCCCAGTACCCAATAGTTATTTTTTTCTGCTCCTCTCCTTCATCACACCCTGCCCCCTCAAATTGATCTTATTTAGCTCCCACTTATAAGTGAGAACATGCAGTATTATTTGGTTCTCTGTTCCTGCATGGGTTTGCTAAGGATAACTGCCTCTACCTCTATCCATGTTTCTGCAAAAGACTCTTTTTATGGTTGAATAATATTTCATGGTGTACACGTAGCACATTTTCTTTATCAAGTCTATCATTGATGAGCATGTAAGTTGATTCCATGTCTTTGTTATTGTGAGTAGTGCTACAAAGAACATTTGCATGCGTATGTCTTTATGGTAGAATGATTCATATTCCTCTGGGTATACGCCTGGTGATGAGGTTGCTGAGTAAAATGGTAGTTCTGCTTTTAGCTCTTTGAGGAATCGCCATGGTGCTTTCCACAATGGTTGAACTAATTTATACTCCCACCAACAGTGTATAAGTGATCCTTTTTCTCTGAAACCTTGCCAGAATCTATTTTTGACTTTTTAATAATAGTCATTCTGACTTGTATGAAATGGTATCTCATTGTGGTTTTGATTTGCATTTCTCTAATGATCAGTGATGTTGAGCTTTTTATCGTATGCTTGTTGGCCACATAAATGTCTTCTTTTGAGAAGTGTCTGTTCATGTCATTTGCCCACTTTTTAATGGGGTTGTTTATTTTTCTCTTGTAAATTTAGTTAAGTTCCTTATAGATGCTGAATATTAGACCTTTGTCAGATGCATACTTTGCAAACATTTTCTTTCATTCTGCAGGTTGTCTGTTTACTCATCAATAGTTTCTTTTGCTGTGCAGAAGCTCCTAAGTTTAATCTGATCCTACTTGTTAATTTTTTGTTTTGTTGTGATTGCTTTTGGTGTCTTTGTTATGAAATCTTTGCCCATTCCTATGTCCAGGAGGTTATTGCCTAGGTTGTCTTCCAGGGTTTTTATAGTTTTGGGTTTTACATTTATGTCTTTAATCCATCTTGAGTTGATTTTTGTGTATAGTGTAAGGAAGGGGTGCAACTTCAATCTTCTTCACATGGGTAGCCAGTTATCTCAGCACCATTTATTAAATAAGGGGTCTTTTTCCATTGCTTGTTTTTGTCAGCTTTGTCAAAGATCAGGTTTTTGTAGATATGCAGCCTTCATTCTGGGCTCTCAATCTATTCCATTGGTCTATGTACCTGTTTTTGTACCAGTAAAATGCTGTTTTGTTTACTGTAGCTTTGTAGTATAGTTTGAAGTTGGGTAACATGATGCCTCCAGCTTTGTTCTTTTTGCTTGGCATTGCCTTGGCTATTCAGGCTTTTTTTTTCCAGATGAATTTTAAAATAGTTTTTTTCTAGTTCTGTGAAGAATGAAGAATGTCATTGGTAGTTTTATAGGAATAGCCTTGAATCTGCAAATTGCTTTAGGCAGCATAGCCATTTTAATGATATTGATTCTTCCTGCTTTCCACAGTGGCTGAAACTAGTTTACATTTCCACCAGCAGTGTGTAAGTATTCCCTTTTCTCTGCCACCTTACCAGCATCTGTTATTTATTTTTTCTTGTTAATAGTAGTCATTCTGGCTGGTGTGAGTGGCATTTAATTGTATTTTTGATTTGCATCTTCCTAATGATTAGTGATAATGAGCATTTTTTCAATATATTTGTTGTACATATATATGTCTTCTTTTGAGAAGTCCCTGTTCATGTCCTTTGCTCATTTTTTAATGAAGTTATTTGCTCATGCTTGTTCAGTTGTTTACATTCCTTACAGTTTCTGGATATCAGACCTTTGTCAGATGCATAGTTTGCAAATATTTTCTCCCATTCTGTAGGTTGTTTGTTTACTCTGTTGATAATGTGTTCTACCATGCAGAAGATCTTTTGCTTAATTAGGCTCCATTTGCCAATTTTTGTTTTTCTTGAAATTGCTTTTTGTGTCTTTGTTATAAAATCCTTTTGACGTCAAGGGTGATGTCCAGAATGGTATTTCCTAGGTTTTATTCTAGAATTTTTATAGGTTTAGGCTTTACATTTAAGTCTTTAATTTATCTTGTTAATTTTTGGTTTTGTTGATCCTTTTTATGGATTTTTGAATCTCAATTTTATTCAGCTTGGCTCTGGTTTTGGTTATTTCTTTTCTTCTGCTATCTTTGGGCTTCATTTCTTGTTGTTTTTCTAGTTCCTTCAAGTATGATGTTAGATTGTTTATTTTAGATCTTTCTAACTTCTTGATGTAGGTGTTTAGTGCTGTAAGTTTCCTCTTTATACTGTTTCGTCTGTTTCCCAGAAATTTTGATATTTCTCTGTTTTCATTTATTTCAAGAAATTTTTTAATTTCTGCCTTAATTTCATCTTTCACCCAAATATCATTCAGGAGTAAATTCTTTAATTTTTATGTAATTGTGTGCTTTTGAGATATCTTTTCTGTAATTATTTCTATTTTTATTCCACTGTAGTCTGAAAGTATGATTGGAATGACTTTGATTTCTGTGAATTTATTAAGACTTGCTTTATGGCCAAGCATTTAGTCAATCTTAAGAGTATATTCTGTGTGCAAATGTGAAGAATATATATTCTATGGATGATGAGTGGTAGATTCTGTAGTTGTCTACTAGGTCCAATTGGTTAAGTGTCAAATTTAAGCCCCAGATTTGTTAGTTGTCTGCTTTGATCTGTCAAACACTGTCAGTGGGGTGTTAAAGTTCTTCACTATTATTTCGTGGCTGTATAAGTCTTTTTGTAGGTCTGGAATTATTTGTTTTATATATCTGTGTGCTCCAATGTTGAGTGCATTATGTATTTAGGATAGTTAAGTCATCTTGTTGGATTGAATCCTTTATTATTATGTAGTATCCTTCTTCTTGTTTTCTTACTGTTGTTGGCTTAAGTTTATTTTATCTGATATAAGAATAGAGCCTCTGCTCTTTTTGTTTTCTTTTTGAATAATCAGTCTTTCTTCAACCCTTTACTTTGAGTCTATTAATGTTGTCACACATGAGATAAATCTCTTGAAGGCAGCAGACAATGGGTCTTGTTTTCAATCCAACTTACTACTTACTCTGTGTCTTTCAAGTGGTTTGTTAAGACCATTTACATTCAAGGTTAATATTGATATTTGAAATTTTGATTCTATCATGAAGTTATTAACTGGTTGTTTTTTAGTTATTTTGTGGTTTCTTTAAAAGGTGTGTGTGCTATGTACTTAGTTGTGGTTTTGTGGCAGCCAATATCGTTATTTCATCTATGTGTTTAGAATTCCCTTAATGATCTCTTGTAAGGCTGGTCTAGTAATGAATTCCATTAGCAATTGCTTATCAAAAATATTTTATTTCTCCTTTGCTCAGGAAGCTTAGTTTTTCTGGTGTATGAAATTCTTCACTGGAGTTTATTTTCTTTAAGAATGTTGAAAATAGGCTCCCAGTCTCTTCTGGGTTGAGAATTTCTCCTGAGAAGTCTGCTATTAGCCTGATGGTTGCCCTTTGTATGTTATCTGACCTTTTTCTCAAGCTGTCTTCAAAATATTTTTCTTTAGCATTTATCTGACATAGTCTGGTATCTACACATCTTGGTGAAATTCATTTTGTATAGTATTTGGAAGGCCTTTGGATTTCTTATATCCTGATGTCTACTTCTCTAGCAAGATTAGAGGAATGATCTTAAAATTTTCCCTCAAATGTTTTCCAGGTTATTTACTATTTCTCCTTCTCTGTCAGGAATGCCAGTAGTTCACAGGTTTTGACACTTTGCATCAGCTCATATTTCTGAGATTCTTTGTTCATTAAAAAAAAAATCTGTATTTTTGTCTCGCTAGATGGATTTGAAAGCCCTGGAATCTTTTCTTTCATTTGGTTTACTGTATTGGTTGTTTTGTAGTTTTCTATTGTATTGGAAATTACTTAAGTGAGTTTTTTAGTTCCAATAGCTCTGACTGATTTCTTTTCAAGATATTTACCTCTTCATTTCATGGATTGCTTTACAGGTGTCTTTGCATCGATTTTCAAACTTATTTTGGAGCTCATTGAGTTTCTCTACAATCTGTGCTTTGAATTATCCATCTGTCATTTCTCTGGCTCCTTTTTTGGTTAGAGATCACTGCTGAGGAGCTAGAGTTAGCCTTTGGTGATGCCTCAACATTTATATTTTTCAGTGACAGAATTCTTATGCTGATTCCTTCTCATTTGCTGAGGGTTGTGTTAGGTAGTGTCTTTTCATTTTAATACTATATTCCTATTCACTTCTGTCAGCAAGTTTTGTGTTGGGTTGTGCGATTTGACCTATAGAATAGTAGACGGTGTTTACAAGTATGAGCCAGCTATTACACAAGCAGGTGAATATGTGCCTGACCTTTGTTTACTGTGAGGCACTCTCTGTTGTTTCAGGTGAAGAGTTGGACAATAGAGTGCCTGGTGTCCTGAGCTACTTGTTTCAGTGTAGCAGGCTTTCTGGGCTCCACGTGGGCCTGAGTGGTACCTCTTTAAAAATTCCAGAAGGCTCTCTGAGTCAGTCTAGGGGTCTGCGGGGCTCAAGAGCGTTCTTCTCTCTTTCCCATGCTCAGATTTGCTAAAGTCTGTGTGGAAAGTGTGGATCCCCGGTGGCTTTCACTCACTCACCCTTTCCCCATGTTAGGGTGCTTCTCCCAGCTCCAGGCCAGTGCCGGGTGGGCAGCTGCGTGACTTTGCTCCTGTCTGTTCTCTGTGGATCCTCTCACTTCTTTGATGAATACTGATGTGGTCTCCAAGATGCGAAACTTGAAGAGCCACTATTTTCTCAACACTTTGTTTCCTCTCCATGACAGTGGTGCACTCTAGCTATGTCTGATCAGCCATCTTGAACCCACCTTCTGAACTTTATTATATATCTTGAGGTTGAATCTGCCTGGTATCCTTTGTCCTTCTTGTACTTGGATATTAATGTCTTTCTCTAGGTTTGGAAAGTTCTCTGCTACTATTTATTTGAATAAATTTTCTACCCTGATCTATGTCTATCTTTCTGCTTACAGCCTCTTTAAGGCAAGTAACTTTTAGATTTACCCTTCTGAGGCTATTTTGTAGATCTTTTAGACATGCTAATCCTTTGTATGGTTTTTTTTTTTTTTTTGGTCTTCTCTAACTGAATATTTTCACATAGCCTGTCTTTGAGCTCATTAATTCTTTCTTTTGCTTGATCAATTCTGCTGTTGAAAGACTTTTATGTATTTTATTTTTCATTTTCCCAGTTGAACATTTTGGCTCCCAGAATTCCTGCTTGATTTTAAAAATTATTTTAATCTCTGTTAAATTTCTCTGATGAAATTCTGAAATCCTTCTCTGCAATATGTTGAAATTCGTTGAACTTGCTCAAGACAGTTATTTTGAACTTTTTATCTGAATGGTCACATATCTCCATCATTTCAGGATTGGTCACTGGTGCCTTATTTAGTCCATTGGTGAGGTAATGTTTTACTGATATACTTAATTCTTGTGGACATTTGTCAATGTCTGGTATTGAAGAGTTGGGTATTTATTGAATCTTCACAGTCTTAGCTTCTTTGTACCTGTCCTCTTTGAGAAGGCTTTCCAAGAATTCAAAGGGAATTGAGTATTGTGACCTAAGCCTTTGCAGCTGTTTCAGCACTAGAGAGCTCCCTTAGCCCAGGAACAGCGACTCCCACAGACCCCCACTAAAGGCACAGCCTTAGTGGACTTCAGGACCATAAAGGCAAATTATCTGAGTTACCAGGCAAAGTCTCTCACTCTTTTCTCTCTTTTTCCCTTAATCAGAAGGAGTCTTTCCTCACTGGGCTGCTTGGAGTCAGAGAAAGAGTGATCTGGGCCCTACAGTGGCCACCGTGGCTGACACAGCACAATGTTGCACCTAAGCCTTGCAGGCCAGCATGGAACTGGGGCTGACCCAGTGCCTGTGGCCACTCGTCTGGCTGCTGCTAACATTTATACAAGGCTCAGGGCCACTTCAGTTAGTAGGTGGTAAATCCTGCTGGGACTGTATTTGTCCTATCAGGGTGGCAGGTTCCCTTCTGGCCCAGAGTGGTTTTAAAAATATTGTCCAAGAGCAAAGTCCTGGAACTGGGGGCTTCAGGAATCTCTCTGGTGTTTTATTATATTGTGGCTAAGCCCAAAATATAAGACAAAGTCCTCTGTACTCTTCCCTTTCCTTTCCCCAAGTGGAAGGAGTTTCTCCCTGAGTTGAATGGCCTGGATTTGGAAGAGGGGTAATGCAGAAACTTTTTGACCACCACAGCTGGGTCACACCTCACATCTCCTGCCTCTGAGACCATTGCAGCATCAGGAATTTTCCAAGGGCTTCAGTCTTTGTGGCCTGACTGCCGATCAAATTCATTCTGGGTTCCAGGCCAATGTAATCATTTGGTGATGAAGCAAGGACTTGAGTTTCTTCTGCTTGGGTGGAGAATTTACCTCTGGCCTCCAGCTGGTGTAAATGTTCCTTCCATAGGTGCTGGTAGAAATCTGCCCTGTGCTGTGTTCTGCTGTGACAGCTCTGAGTTCCAATGCGAAGTCCCACACTCACTTTGCTCTTCCTCCCACAAGTACACAGCTTCTCTCTCCACATGGCACTACCTGGGGTTGAGGGAGGGGTGATGTATATTGTGCAAAGCTCTCTAAGCTCTCTTTCCTACCCTCTTCAATGTCTCTTTCCTTGATATTATGTTACAATCATATACTGTGATTGCTTAGCTGATTTTTTTTTTTTTTGGAGTCTTATGAAGGTGCTTTCTTGTGTGGATCTTTGTTCAATTTGGTATTCCTGTGGTGCAATGATCACTGGAGTGTTCTATTTGGCCATCTTGCTTTGCCTCCTCCCAGAAACCACTAGAAATAAGTTTTTGTTGTTGTTGTTGTTTGTTTTGTTTTGTTTTTTGAGACAGAGTTTTGCTCTGTCACCCAGGCTGGAGTGCAGTGAGGCAATCTTGGCCCACTGCAAACTCCGCCTCCCGGGTTCAAGCAATTTCCCCTGCCTGAGCCTCCTGAGTATCTGGGATTACAGGCATCTGCCAATATACCTGGCTAACTTTTGTATTTTTTAGTAAAGATGGGGTTTCACCATCTTGGACAGGCTGCTCTTGAACTCCCGACCTCAGGTGATCCACCCGCTTTGGCCTCCTAAAGTGCTGGGATTACACGCATGAGCCAGTGCACTCAGCCGGAAATAAGTTTTTAGATACAACACTAAAGGCAGGATCAGTGAAAAAACAAATCAGTAAGTTGGACTCATTAAAATAAAAAACTTCTGCTCTGTAAAAGAGAATGTCATGGGAAATGAGAAGACAAGCCACAGATTGTGAAAAAGTACTTTCAAAAGACACATGTGATAAAGAAGTGTTATCCAAAACATACAAAATATTCTTAAACCTCAACAATAAAAAAACAAAAACGTAATTTAAAAATGGGCCAAAGACCTTAACAGACACCTCATATAAATAAGAATATATACATATGTCAAATAAGCACATGAATAGATGCTTTTCATCTTATGTTATCAAGGACATGAAAATTAAAATAACAATGAGCTACTGCGTCTGTTACACAGCTATTGGATGACCAAAATGTGCAACACTGACAACACCAAATGCTGATGGGAATGTGGAGCAACAGGAATTCCCACTCGTTGCTGGGAAAAATGCAAAATGGTGCAGTTACATTGGAAGATAGTTTGGCAATTTATTACAAAGTTAAACATACACTTACCTAATTGTCTAGCAGTTCAGCTCTTTGGTATTTACCTATGTGAGTTGAAAACTTATGTTCACACAAAAACCTACACACAGATGTTCATAAAAGTTTTGTTTATAATCCCCAATACTTGGAAACAACCAAGGTGTCCATTAGTAGATGAATAGATAAATTATGTTGCATCCATACTATGAAATATTATTCAGTGCTAGAAAGAAATGAACTGTCTAGCCACAAAAGTTATGGAGGAAACTTAGGTGCACATTAGTAAATGAAAGAAGTCAATCTGAAAAGTCTTGATATGGTCTGGCTGTTTGTCTCTTTCTAATCCCATGTTGAAATGTAATCCTCAGTGTTGGAGGTGGGGCCTGGTGTGAGATGATTGTATCATGGGGGTGGATCCCTCATGCATGGCTTAGTGCCATCCCCTTACTGATGAGTGAGTTCTCACTCTGCATTCACATGAGATCTGGTTGTTTAAAAATGTGTGGCACCTCCCCTGCTTCTCTTGCTGCCATGCAACTCACCTGCTCCTTCTTCACCTTCCACCATTATTGTAAGCTCCTTGAGGCCTGTCCAGAAGCAGATGCCAGCATCATATGTCCTGTACAGCCTGAAAAATTGTAAGCCAAAAAAAATCTTTCTTTATAAACTCACCAGTCTCAGGTATTCCTTTATAGCAACAACAACATAAAAAAGGACTAATGTAAAGCTACATACTGCGATTCCAGTTACATGACATTCTAGAAAAGGCAAAACTATGGAGACAGTAAATAGTTCAGTGATTGCCGGAGGTTGGGAGTTGGATGAAGGGAAGGATGAATAGGCAGAACATAGAGTACCTTTAATACAAAATACTATGTATGATACTATAATGATACATATAAGTTACTGTGCATGTGTTCAAATCCATAGAACTTACAACACTAAGAGTGGATTCTAATGTAAAATTGTGGACTTTGGGTGATTATGATGTGTCAATATAGGTTCTTCAGTTGTAGCAAATGTACCAGTCTAATCAGGTTTGTTGATAATGGGGAGGCTGTGCATATACAGGGCAGAAGTTACACTGGAATCTCTTTACCTTCCTCTTAATTTTGCTGTGAACCTAAAACTGCCCTAAAAAAGTCTTTGGTAAAAAAAAATGTACGTGTATATTAGGGAGGTTCTGAGTCTATCTGTATTCCAGTTTCCTCATCCATTAAGGGGGATAATAGATGAATTCACCTTACTGAGCAATTATACAGATTAAATCCATTAATATGTATAGAGAGCTTAGAAGATTGCTGTCTGGCATATGCTGTTTACACGATAGTTATCACGATCATGGAGTCGTTACAGTTATGCCACATCACAAGATTGTTATGTTTCTCTGCTGTAAAGGAAACATTTCACTGCATAGAGGTAGAAACAGGTATGGCAGACTATTCAACACTGTTGAAATATAAGCCAAGACAATTGCAATAGGAGAGAGATTAAACTCAACTTCAACAAAACAAAAGGCAGGAGAGTTAAGTTTTATAAAAAAGTTTCCTTGAACTTTATTCCTGAAATTTCAGTTCCTTTAAATATTTACGTATTTATTCACATATCATTTTTTTATTTAGATGAATTTTTGGGGAACAGGTCATGTTTGATTACATGAATAAGGTCTTTAGTGGTGATTTCCAAGATTTTGGTACACCCATCAATCAAGGAGTGTACACTGTACCCAATGTGTACTCTTTTATCCCTCACCCCCCACCCACCCTTTCCCCCAAGTCCCCAAAGTCCATTCTATCATTCTTATGCCTTTGCATCCTCATAGCTTAACTCCCACTTATGAATGAGACCACACGATGTTTGGTTTTCCATTTCTGAGTTACTTCACTTAGAATAATGGTCTACAATTCCATAGAGGTGTCTGCAAACGCCATTATTTTGTACTTTTTTATGACTGAGTAGTATTCCATGGTATATATAACTACCACAATTTATTTATCCACTCATTGATTGATGGGCATTTGGGCTGGTTCCATATTTTTTCAATTGTGAATTGTGCTGTTATAAACATGCTTGTGCAAGTATCTTTTTGGATAATGACTTCTCTTCTCAGTAGATACCCAGTGGTGGGATTGCTGGATCAAGTTGTAATTGTACTTGTAGTTTTTTAAGGAATCTCCACACTGTTTACCATAGTGGTTGTACTAGTTTACATTCCCATCAACAGTTTAAAAGTGTTCCCTTTTCACCATATCCACACCAACATATATTATTTTTTGATTATATGACTATGGCCATTCTTGCAGAGTAAGGTGCTATTGCATTGTGGTTTTGATTTGCATTTCCTGATAATTAGTGTTGTCTAGTATTTTTTCATGTTTTTGGCCCTTTTTATATATTCTTTTGAGAATTGCCTATTCATGTCCTTAGCCCACTTTTTGATGGAATTGTTTGTTTTTTTCCTGCTGATTTGTCTGAGTTTCTTGCAGATTCTGGGTATTTGTCCTTTGTTGGATGTATAGATTGCAAAGATTTCCTCCCACTCTGTGGGTTGTTTGCTTACTCTGGTGATTACTTTTTTGCTGTGAAGAAGATTTTTAGTTTAATTAAGTCCCATCTATTTGCCTTTGTTTTTGTTGCATTTGCTTTCAGGTTCTTGATCATGAAGTCTTTGCCTAAGCCAATGTCTAAAAGAGTTTTCCAATGCTATCTTCTGGGATCTATATGGTTTCAGGTCTTAGATTTAAGTCTTTGATACATCTTGAGTTGATTTTTGTATAGGTTGAGAGATGACGATCCAGTTTCACTCTTCTACATGTGGTTTGCCAATTATCTCAGCAGCATTTGTTGAATCAGATGTCCTTTCCCCTCTTTACATTTTTGTTTGCTGTGTTGAATATCTGTTGGCTTTAAGTTTTTGGCTTTATTTCTGGATTCTCTATTCTTTTCCATTGATCTGTATGCCTATTTTTATACTAGTACCATGCTGCTTGGGTGACCATAGGCTTATATTATAGTCTGAAGTTTGTTAATGGGATGCCTTCATATTTGTTCTTTTTGCTTAGTCTTGCTTTGGGTATGCAAGCTCTTTTTTTGGTTCCATATTAATTTTAGGATTTTTTTTTCTAGTTCTGTGAAGAATCATGGTGGTATTCTGATTGGAATTGCAAGGGATTTGTAGATTGCTTTTGGCAGTATGGTCCTTTTCACAATATTGCTTCTATCCATCCATGAACATGGATTGGGTACCCCTTTATTTGTGTCATCTATGATTTCTTTCAGCAGTGTTTTGTAGTTTTCTTTGTAGAGGTCTTTTACCTCCCTAGTTAGGTATCTTCCTAATTTATTTTTTCTTTTTGCAGCTATTGTAAAAATGATTGCATTCTTGATTTGATTCTCAGCTTGGTTGTTGTTGGTGTATAGTAGAGTTACTGATTTGTGTATGTTAATTTTATATCCTAAAACTTTGCTGAATGCATTTACCAGTTCTAGAAGGTTGTGGATGAGTCTGTAGGGTTTTCTAGGTATACAGTCATATCATCAGTGAGCAGTGACAATTTTACTTCCAGTTTACTGATCTGGATGCTCTTTATTTCTTTCTCTTGTCTGATTGATCTGCCTAGGACTTCCAGTACTATGTTGAACAGAAGTGGTGAAAGTGGCACTCTTGTCTTCTTCCAGTTCTCAGTGGGAATTCTTTCAACTTTTCCCCATTCAGCAGAATGTTGGCTGTGGGTTTGTCATAGATGGCCTTTATTACCTTAAGGTATGTCCCTTCTTTGTCAATTTTTCTTAAGGTTTTAATCATAAAAGGATGTTGGATTTTGTCACATGCTTTTTTGTGTCAATTGAGATGATAATGTGATTTATGTTTTTAACTCTTTTTATGTGGGGTATCACATTTATTGACTTGCAGAAGTTAAACCATCCCTGCATCTCTGGTATGAATCCCACTTGATTATGGTGGATTATCTTTTTGATATGGTTTATCATATCACACATTTATTATATCTTTTTGATATGGATTATCTTGGATTTGGTTTGCTAGTATTTTTCTGAGCATTTTTTGCATCTATATTCATCAGGGATATTGGTCTGTAGTATTTTCTTCCTATGTCCTATTCTGGTTTTGGTGTTAGGGTGATACTAGCTTCATAGAATGATTTATAGAGAACTGGATTGGTATCAATTCTTCTCTGAATGCCTGATACAATTCAGCTGTGAATTCATCAGGTCCTGGACTTCTATTGTGGGTAACTTTTTAATTACTACTTCAACCTTGCTGCTTGTTATTGGTCCGTTCAGAGTTTCTATTTCTTCCTGGTTTAATCTAGGGGGGTTGTATATTTTCAGGAATGTATCCATCTCCTCTAGGTTTTCTAGTTTATGTGTGTAAAGTTGTTCATAGTAGCCTTGAATGATCTTTTATATTTCTGAGGTATGAGTTGTATAAATCATATCACCCATTTTATTTCTAATTGACCTTATTTGGATCCTCTCTCTGCTTTTATTGGTTAATCTTGCTAATGGTCTATCAATTTTATTTATCTTTTTAAATAACCAGCTTTTTGTTCTATTTATCCTTTGTTTTTCTTTTGTTTGTTTCTATTTTATTTAGTTCTACTCTAATCTTCATTAAATTTATTTTCTTCTGCTGTGTTTGGGTTTGGTATGTTCTTGTTTCTCTAGTTCCTTTAGGTGTGACCTTAGATGATCCCTTTGTGCTCTTTCAGAATTTTTGATGTAGGTATTTAAGGCTATAGCTTTTCTTTTAGCACTGCTTTTGCTGTATCCCAGAGGTTTTAATAGTTTGTGTTACTTATCACTCAGTTAAAATAATGTTTTAATTCCCATCTTGATTTTGTTGTTGATCCAACAATCATTCAGGAGCAGGTTATTTAATTTTCATGTATTTGCCTGGTTTTGATGGTTTCTTTTGGAGTTGATTTCCAATATATTTCATTGTGAGAGAATACCTGATATAAGTTCTGTTTCCTTAAATTTGTTGAGACTTGTTTTGTGGTCTATCTTGGAAAATGTTCCATGTGCTAATAAATAGAATGTATAGAATGTTCTGTAAATATCTGTTAAGTCCAGTCTTTTCTAGGGTATAGTTTAAGTCCATTGTTTCTTTGTTGACTTTCTCTCTTGATGACCTGTCCAATTTTATCAGTGGAGTATTGAAGACCCCTACTATTATTGTGCTGCTGTCCATCTCATTCCTTAGATCTAACAGTAATTGTTTTATAAATTTGGAAGCTCCAGTCTTAGGTGCATATATATTTAGGATTGTGATATTTTCCATTGGACTAGTACTTTCATTATCACACAACGTCCCCCTTTGTCTTTTCTAACTGCTGTTTGCCTTGAAGTTTCTTTTGTCTGATAATAAGAATAGCAACTCCTGTTCACTTTTGGTGTCCATTTGCATAGAATATCTTTTTCCACACCTTTACCTTAAGTTTGTATGAGTCCTTATGTGTCAGTTGAGTCTCTTGAAGACAGCAGATACTTGGTTGGTGAATTCTTACCCATTTTGCCATTCTGTATCTTTTAAGTGAAGCATTTAGGCCATTTATATGTAATGTTAATATTGAGATGTGAGGTACTATTCTATGCATAGTGCTATTTGTTGCTTGAATATCTTGTTTTTTTATTGTGTTATCTTCTTATAGGTCCTGTGAGATTTATGCTTTAAAGAGGTTCTATTTTGATGTATTTCAAGTATTTGTTTCAAGATTTAGAGCTCCTTTTAGCACCTCTTGTAGTGCTTTCTTGGTAGTGGCAATTCTCTCAGCATTTGTTTGTCTGAAAAAAGAGTGTATCTTTATTTATGAAGCTTGGTTTTGCTGGATGCAAAATTCTTGGCTGATAATTGTTTTGTTTAAGGAAGCTAAAGATAGTACCCCAATCCTTTCTAGCTTGTAGGATTTCTGCTGAGAAATCTGCTGTTAATGTGATATGTTTTCCTTTACAGGTTACCTGAAGCTTGTGCCTCACAGTTTTAAAATTCTTTTCTTTGTTTTGACTTTAGATAACCTGATGACTGTGTACTCAGCAGTAATATTTTTGTGATGAATTTCCCAGGTGTTCTTTGAGCTTCCTGTGTAAAGATGTCTAGATTTCTAGCAAGGCTGGGGAAGTTTTCCTCTATTATTCCCTCAAAAATATTTTCCAAACTCTTAGATTTATCTTCTTTCCTGGGTACACCAATTATTCTTAGGTTTAGTCATTGAACATATTTCCAAAGTTCTTGGAGGCTTTATTCATTTTATTAAATTCTTTTTTCTTTGTCTTTATCAGATTTTGTTAACTTGAAAGCCTTGTCTTCGAGCTCTGAAGTTCTTTCTTCTACTTGTTTGATTCTATTGGTGAGACTTTCCAGTGTGTTTTGTAATTCTCTAAGTGTATCCTTAAATTCCAGAAGTTGTGATTGTTTGTTATTTATGCTATTTCACTGGATATTTTTCCATTCATATGCTGCATCTTTTTTTGTTTGTTTGTTTCTTTATGTTGTACTTCACCTTTCTCTGGTGCCTCATTGATTAGCTTAATAATTGACCTTCTGAATTTTTTTTCTATCAATTTATAGCCATCTTCTTGGTTTGGATCCATTGCTGGTGAGCCATGGTGATCTTCTGGTGGTGTTAAAGAACGTTGTTTTGTCATATTACCAGAATTATTTTTCTGGTTCCTTCTCATTTTGGTAGTCTATGTCAGAGAGAAAATCCAGGGATTAAGGGTTGCTGCTCAGATTCTTTTGTCTCACATAGTGCTCCCTTGATGTGGTGCTCTACCTCTTGCTTTAGGGATGGGGCTTCCTGAGAATCGAACTGCAGTGATTGTTATTTCTCATCTGGATCTAGATAGCAGTATCCTGGCTGGTACTGGAGAGTGTCTGCAAAGAGTCCTGTAATGTGATCTGTCTTCAGGTCTCTCAGCTGTGGATACCAGCACCTGCCCTGGTGGAGGTAGTAGGGGAGTGATGTGGACTCTGTGAGAATCCTTGGTTGTATTTTTGTTAAGTGCATTGGTTTTATGTTGCTGGCTTCCAGCCAGAAGGTGTCACCTTCAGTAGCACATAGTTGTGGTGGTAGAGGGAGGATCAGGCATTTTCCAGGGCCACAGAGGTCCCAAGAGATTATGTCCTTTGTCTTAGGCTATCAGGTAGGGTAGAGAAAGACCATCAGATGGGGGCAGGGTTAGGCATTGTCTGAGCTCAGGCTCTCCTTGGGCAGGGTTGCTGTGGCTGCTGTGGGGTAGGGGGTGTGTTTCCCAGGCAAATGAATTTATGTTCACAGAGGATTATGTTTGCCTCTTCTGTGTCACACTGGTCTCCAGGGAAATGGGGGAAAGCTGGCAGCCACAGGCCTCACCCAGCTCCTATGTGGCCCACAGCCTAAAAGGCCAGTCTCACTCCCACCGTGCTCCCTGAACGGCACTGAGTTTATTTCCAGGTAGCTGGTGAGCTGCCCCAGGCTCAGAACTTGCCCCAGGCCACAAGCCTCCCAGCTGAGAAAGCAAGCCGATTCACAGTTCCTCCACTGTCCCACAGAGCCTGCAGAGCAATCCACCTCCTTCAAAGTGTCTGTGGGTTCCTTCAGTTTTCCTGGTATGTTCCTGTTTTTAGAGTAAAAGTTCACAATGTGAGCCTCCACATGCTGGTCTTTCTGGCTGAGAGGGTGCTGCAAGTTAGACCTGCCTCCTGTCTGCCATTTATTTTCCATATCTAAGTTTTGGGATTTTACTTTGAAGGGAAATGGGGAATAAATGAAGTCTTTTAGGTAAATGAGTCACATGCTCACATCTGTATCTTAGAGAGTGTGATGATGAATGAATTTTGTAGAGATCATACACAAGGTAGAAAGTCCAGCTATGTCCATTAGATACCACAAAAGATGTTGGTGATCTGGATTTGGGTAGGATCCAGTGAAGTAGACATACATGAAAAATGTTTTAAATCTGGAATGAATAGGATTTGCTAATTGTTGGGTTTCCTGGAAAGAGGGAATGAAAAGTGTTTCCTTTTGAAGCAGTTATGAGTCTCTACTATCACTTATTCAGAAGGAAATCACAGGAGAGGAACTAATTTAGGGCATATTGATTTTGAGGTGTTTATTAGACATTCTAATATTAATTATAAATGTCTGGGCCTCAGGGGACATACCGTGACTAGAAATATAAATTAAGAGAAAAAATACATATATAATGATGATGGAAGATATATAAAGGGAGTGAGTGGGCTTATGGGTAGGCTCTAAAGCATATCAATATTTAAATGTTAAGAAAGCAACATTTATTTAAAAATATTCAGAAACGGCCACATATGTATTTAGAAAAATGAGAGAATGCACTATAAAGGCAAAGGAAGGGCATAATCAACAATGTCAAAGACTGATAAAAGAACACTTAGGGCAAGTTCTGTATTTAAAAAAATAAGAAAATTTATGGAGTAACATTAATTAAGTCATTTGTTTTCCATAGACTCTCTATGTGGAGTTGCATTAACAGAGATCTATAAATACTAAGAAATCCTATTGAGCAGCTGGGGTTTTAAAAGCTGGCATCTTTTCCATAGGAATGAAAATGCCTTCCTCAAATCATTAAATGGGCTATAATTATGGCTTTTATTCTAAGCTTTTTGTACAAAAAGGAAGCAATTGATTTCTTTGTAGCTACCTTAATGCTTTCCTGCATTTATATTAAAGTTAAGTTTAGGTGATTGAAGAAACACAATAAAGGAATTTCCTATTGTAAGAAAAAACAAATGGCTGAGATGAGAGATGTGAGGGATGTATATTTCAAAGATTATCTTACACAAGCATGTCACAGAAGACACTGAATAATAGTACATATAAATTTAAGTTCACAACTCATACAAATAAAATATGTTGCATTTCTATAGTTTACATGTCAACTACACTTTTATTCTATTACCTGTTCACAATAAATTCATTCTTGAGATTGTCCCTTTCTAAGGGTTATGCAGACTGTCCTAAGACTCACTTCACACAAAAGTGATAATTAAACCACTTTGTACTTTATGTGTCCATCAGTAAAAGTTATAAAGGCATCAGCAGATATGGAAACTTTCCTGCAATCCCTGGCTAGTGCAAGCTACAGCCCTGATTCTTTAGAACTAACCTGCTTCTATGTGAGCTTCCCCTCTGAAGTCTTGCCATTGCTAAGACTTATCCCTGGGTAGCAGAATTTGTGTCAACTTTCTTTCTTTCTCTTTCTTTCTTTCTCTTTCTTCCTTTTCTTTTTCTTTTCTTTTTTTTTTTTTTTGAGACAGTCTCACTCTTGTCACCCACGCTGGAGTGCAGGGCACGATCTCAGCTCACTGCCACCTCCATTCTCCGGGTTCACGTGATTCTTGTGCCTCAGCCTCCCAAGTAGTTGGGATTATGGGTGTGTGCCACCACACTTGGCTAATTTTTGTATTTTTAGTAGAGACAGGGTTTCACCATGTTGGATAGGCTGATCTTGAACTCCTAACTTCAGGTGATCCACCAACTTCAGCCTCCCAAAGTGCTAGAATTTGAGTCACTTCAGCTAGAAGAACCTCTTATGAGGTCTCTACTCTCGTGTTTTTTTCTCTCTTTTCAAGTCAACTATGAAAAACACAACAATGGGCCTATACCTTGAAAACAGTCAGAAAAAAGCTATCACACATAATTCAATAGGACACATTGTCCACATTATCTAATATTGGAATAGTGAGTTCTATCATAAACTTCATGCTGTTAAAGATTAAGCTCTCTAAAATGGGGATTTAAAAATTTAAATTTACTCTTTGCTTTTTATGAATTGAAATCATACTTTGTATTCTTTGTTTCTTTCACAGATAAAGTAGTGACTATATGAATTGATACTGTTTATACTGTAGGAGCTAAGAGCAATGCCTGGCCTATAGATAGCAAGAAAATGGACACATCAGTACTATACTTGCAAGGCACCTATTCTGCAATTAACTGGAATGAAATGGGAAGAAGACCCTGAGCCCAAGTAAGATAACTGCTCCAATTAGCACCTGGATTTCAGCATGGGGATGCCCTGAGCAGGAGATCTACTTAACCCATGCTTGGTCTTGACATATGGAAACTCTGAGTTATTAATTTTTTGCTGTGTTAAGACCCTACATTTATGGCAATTTGTTACATAGAAACATAAAACTAATACAGATACTAGTAAAAGTTATTCCAATCAAGTACAAGTGGTGAAAGTCAAAGTTTAATGTACTGTGTCATTTCTTTGGAGAATACGAATGAATTAATACAGAAAAGATGATAACACTGTAAAATAAATGAAGAGCATATCAGCACCAATTAGGCTTAACCTTGTTCAAAAACATTTTTTTTTTTCTAGAACCAATCCTGCTGACTGGCATCCCTGTATGCTGTTTTGTACTCAGCAAGTCCATTCTATTGAGAGATCACTGTAATGAAATTGCAGCATCAGTGCTTTCTAACAGGGCCATGCTTACAGTGCAGGTGGGCAAGCTACACACTCTAAATCTAATTTGTGTTTTCAATAAGAAAATGGAATTTTTAAAATACTTTTAACATTATTCTGAGGATTCAGGGCTCATGATGCCAAACAGATGAATAAGCAGCCTCATTTATCTTAATTAAAGCTCATCTTAATCAAGATACTGTCTGTCAGACAATATTTCTTGAAAGACACTTCTTAGTCTCATCATCATAATATCAGTCACAAGGGAAGCACCATCAGCAGTACATATTTGAATACACAGCTGAAAGCCAAAATGAAGAGTCAATTCTAAAATCTTGTATAATGAAGCCTTACTTCTTGAATAAAACATGATAGGACAGTCACTTAATTCAAATATTTGGAGCCTGGTGTCTTAACTAATTTTTTTCAGAATCTGCATAAGTGATTTTATATATATATACACACATATATATATATATGTATGTATATGTGTGTGTATATATGTATGTGTGTGTATATATATAACTTATGTATACGTGTGTATATATGTACATGGAAACATCATATTAATTTAATGTGTTATGGTGGTATTTTTCTATTTTTTAAAAAATAAACATAGTTAAAAAATAGCATATAAATAATGTATTTGTGACCATTTAAACTATTAAAAATACCAATTTCCACCTTGAATTGTAAACTGTCACTATTTCAACTCTTCCTTCTTTCTGTAGTAAAAAGGAGTAAATATCATATCCCTTGTCATATAACTTTTCAGAGCTCTCCCACTTTAGACTCCTAATTTGCCTTGGAAACTGGGATGTTCACATTTGTGATGTAAGCAGAGGCTTGGGATGTGCTTATGTGTTTGGGCTTGTTCTCCTGAGTCTCTGCAGTTCTTATGAAAAGTATATTCTGGGCCAGTCCATTGGTCCCAGGAGGAGAAAGACAGTCCCCTTGGAGCAGAATCCTAAGTCCAATCCGAGTTAAGATCAGCAGAGACCCATTCAGGCTCCCCCTACATTAGCAAATTGCCCACCAACTTGAGACTTGTGATCTAGTGTGCTGATTTTTATACATCTCTGAGATTTCGTGGTTCTTTGTAATAACATTATTATAACAGCTAATTAATATATTTTCTAAATTTCATTTACTTACTATATAAAACAAAACAAGAACAAATTAAGAACCAGTATTGAGTTTAAGTAACAAAAAATATAAAAATGTTAAAAAATGTTAATTTTTAAAATTGTTCTAGTAGGGCTTTAGTATCAACAAGCAAAACTTGGTAGCTATCTGTATAATGTGGTTTAAAGCAATGCAAGTTCAAATGCACATGCCTTTAAAAGAATGAAAATGGAGATTGGTGATAGTGTAAACTGGTAAATTCATCTTTAAAAATTGTTATTATTTGCTAAATGAATATATGCATATCAGGAGTGTCATTGAGTCCATTTCTTGGAATACATTTTAGGAAATTTGTATATATTTATAACAAAATACATATGAAATTATATTCATAGCACATTAGTTAATATCAATTGCAAAACACCTCATTTAATTTCAATAGTAGAAAACACAAAAACATTAGTCAGCCATTACAAAAGAAGCTACAGCAATATAAAATAAAATGAGAAGATTTCACAGGCATAGTGTTGAAGAAAAAAGAGAGATGAAAGAATACATGCTATATAATTCCATTTCCACAAAGTTTTTTCATAGGACTAGAAGTCAGAAATGTGCTTATACTTTGGAGTATTGTCTGAGACAGACCTTAAGAGCTGGGTGGCTGATAATTTTTCTTTGAGTGATAGTTATATAACTAAAATTATATCATAAATATTATCAAGTGGCACATTCATGATTTCTGTACATTGATATATATGGATATATATACATATATCTCCTAAAAATTAAGAAATGTCAATGTAAAGGTAGAGGTGGATCTATGAAAAGTTCTTTAGTGCTGAAAAACAGAAAAAAAATTAAATACCATAAGAATCACCACAATACAGAGTCCTTTTTTGACCATCTGTTTCTTCCTTTCCCAGATACCTGCTCAGAGAGGTGCTAAAAATTTATTTCTTCAAATACTATTCTGACCAAATATCTCTAGTGGAATATCTCTAATAGAATATTAAAAGACTTATTTATCATTGTAGCTGGAATTGGAACTTAACTTATGGTCATAAATACAGAATTTTTTTTTTGAAAAGACTCTTACATGTCTCAGATTTTTATGTAGGAGATGTTAGCCTTGGCAAATCCTGAGAGTGCCACTTGATAAAATGTATGAAGTGATATTAGTTATGTAACCATAATCAAAGAAAAATTACCATGTAGCAACCTAGCAAGACAGGCCAACATTCAAATTCAGAAAATACTGAGAACACCACAAAGATACTCCTTGAGAAGAGCAACCCCAAGACACATAATTGTCAGATTCACCAAGTTTGAATTGAAGGAAAAAATTTTAAGGGCAGCCAGAGAGAAAGGTCAGGTTACCTACAAAGGGAAGCCCATCAGACTAACAGCAGATCTCTCAGCAGAAATCCTACAAGCCAGAAGAGAGTGGGGGCCAATATTCAACATTCTTAAAGAAAAGAATTTTCAACCCAGAATTTCATATCCAGCCAACTAAGCTTCATAAGTGAAGGAGAAATAAAATTCTTTACAGACAAGCAAATGCTGAGAGATTTTGTCACCACTAGGCCTGCCTCACAAGAGCTCCTGAAGGAAGCACTAAATGTGGAAAGGAACAACCAGTACCAGCCACTGCAAGAACATGCCAAATTGTAAAGACCATCAACACTATGAAGAAACTGCATCAATTAAGGGGCAAAATAACCAGCTAACATCATAATGACAGGATCAAATTCACACATAACAATATTAACCTTAAATGTAAATGGGCTAAATGCTCCAATTAAAAGCCACAGACTGGCAAATTAGATAAAGAGTCAAGACTCATCAGTGTGCTGCATTCAGGAGATCAATCTCACGTGTAGAGACACACATAGGCTCAAAATAAAGGGATGGAGGAAGTCTACCAAGCAAATGGAAAGCAAAAAAAGCAGTGGTTGCAATCCTAGTCTCTGATAAAGTAGACTTTAAACCAATAAAGATCAAAAGAGACAAAGAAGGCCATTACATAATGGTAAAGGGATCAATTCAACAATAAGACCTAACTATCCTAAATATATATGCACCAAATACAGGACCACCCAGATTCATAAAGCAAGTCCTTAGAGACCTACAAAGAGTCTGAGATTCCCACATAATAATAATGGGAGATTTTAACACCCCACTGTCAACATTAGACAGATCAATGAGACAGAAGGTTAACAAGGATTTCCAGGACTTGAACTCAGCTCTGGACCAAGTGGACCTAAAAGACATCTACAGTACTCTCCACCCCAAATCAACAGAATATACATTCTTCTCAGCACCACATTGCACTTATTCTAAAATTGACCACATAATTGGAAGGAAAACCCTTCTCAACAAATGTAAAGGAACAGAATTCACAGCAAACTGTCTCTCAGAGCACAGTGCAATCAAATTAGAACTCAGGATTAAGAAACTCACTCAAAATCACATAACTACATGGAAGCTGAACAACCTGCTCCTGAATGACTACAGGGCAAATAACGAAATGAAGGCAGAAATAAAGATGTTCTTTGAAAACAATGAAAACAAAGACACAATGTACCAGAATCTCTGGGATACATTTAAAGCCATGTGTGGAGGGAAATTTATAGCACTAAATGCCCACAAGAGAAAGCATGAAAGATTTAAAATCGACACCCTAACATCACAATTAAAAGAACTATAGAAGCAAGAGCAAAAAATTCAAAAGCTAGCAGAAGGCAAGAAATAACTAAGATCAGAGCAGAACTGAAGGAGATAGATACACAAAAAACCCTTCAAAAAATCAATGAATCCAGGAGGTAGTTTTTCAAAAAGATAAACAAAATAGACTGCTAGGAAGACTAATAAAGACGAAAAGAGGGAAGAATCAAATAGATGCAATAAAAAATGATAAAGGGGATATCACCACTGATCCCACAGAAATACAAACTACTATCAGAGAATTTTATAAACTACTCTATGCCAATAAACCAGAATATCTATAAGAAATGGATACATTCCTGGACACATCCACCCTCCCAAGACTAAACCAGGAAGAAGTGGAATCTCTGAATAGACCAATAACAGGCTCTGAAATTGAGGCAATAGTTAATAGCCTACCAACCAAAAAAAGGCCAGGACCAGATGGATTCACAACTGAATTCTACAAGAGGTACAAAGAGGAGCTGATGCCATTCCTTCTGAAACTATTCCAATCAATAGAAAAAGAGGGAATCCTCCCTAACTCATTTTATGAGACCAGTATCATCCTAAAACCAAAGCCTAGCAGAGACACAACATAAAAAGAGAATTTTAGGCCAATATCCCTGATGAACATCAATGTGAAAATCCTCAGTAAAACACTGGCAAACTGAATCCAGCAGCGCATCAAAAAGATTATCCATCATGATGAAGTTGGCTTCATCCCTGGGATGCAAGGCTGGTTCAACATATGCAAATCAATAAATGTAACACATCACATAAATAGAACCAATGACAAAAACCATATGATTATCTCAATAGTGGCAGAAAAGGCATTTGACAAAATTCAACAGCGCTTCATGCTAAAAACTCTCAATAAACTAGGTATTGATGGAACATATCTCAAAATAACAAGAGCTATTTATGAGAAAAACCCACAGCCAGTATCACACTGAATGGGCAAAAACTGGAAGCATTCCCTTTGAAAACTGGCAAGAAACAAGCATGCCCTCTCTCGTGACTCCTATTCAACATCTAGTTCTTTTAATTGTGATGTTAGGGTGTCGATTTTAGATCTTTCGTGCTTTCTCTTGTGGGCATTTAGTGCTATAAATTTCCCTCTACACACTGCTTTAAATGTGTCCTAGAGATTCTGGTATGTTGTGTCTTTGTTCTCATTGGTTTCAAAGAACATCTTTAGTTGGAAGTTCTAGCCAGTGCACTCAGGCAAGAGAAAGAAATAAAGAGTATTCAATTAGGAAAAGAGGAAGTCAAATTGTCTCTGTTTGCATATGACATGATTGTGTATTTAGAAAACCCCATCATCTCAGCCCAAAATCTCAAGCTGATAAGCAACTTCAGCAAAGTTTCAGGATACAAAATCAATGTGCAAAAGACACAAGAATTTCTGTACATCAATAACAGACAAAGAGAGCCAAATCATGAGTGAACTCCCTTTCACAATTACTACAAAGAGAGTAAAATACCTAGGAATCCATCTTACAAGGGATGTGAAGGACCTCTTCAAGGAGAACTACAAACCACTGCTCAATGAAATAAAAGAGGACACAAACAAATGGAAGAACATTCCATGCTCATGGACAGGAAGAATCAATATTGTTAAAATGGCCATACTTCCCAAGGTAATTTATAGATTCATTGCTATCTCCATCAAGCTACCACTGACTTTCTTCACAGAATTTGAAAAAACTAAAGTTCATATGGAACCAAAAAAGAGCCCGCATAACCAAGATAATCCTAAGCAAAAAGAACAAAGCTGGAGGCATCACACTACCTGACTTCAAACTATACTACAAGGCTACAGTAACCAAACAGCATGGTACTGGTACCAAAACAGATATATAGACCAATGGAACAGAACAGAGGCCTCAGAAATAACACCACACATCTACAACCATCTGATCTTTGACAAACCTGACAAAAACAAGCAATGGGGAAAGGATTCCCTATTTAATAAGTGGTGTTGGGGAAAACTGGCCAGCCATATGTAGAAAGCTGAAACTGGATTCCTTCATTACACCTTATACAAAAATTAACTCAAGATGGATTAAAGACTTAAATGTAAGACCAAAAACCATACAAACCCTAGAATAAAACCTAGGCAATACCACTCAGGACATAGGCATGGGCAAAGACTTCATGACTAAAACACCAAAAGCAATGGCAACAAAAGCCAGAATTGACAAATGGGATCTAATTAAACTAAAGAGCTTCTGCAGAGAGAGAGAGAAAAAAAAAAACTCATCAGAGTGAACACACAACCTACAAAATGGGAAAAAAATTTTGCAATCTACCCATCTGACAAAGGGCTAATATCCAGAATTTACAAAGAACTTAAACAAATTTACAAGAAAAAATCAAACAACCCCATCAAAAAGTGGGCAAAGGATATGAACAGACACTTTTCTAAAGAAGACATTTATGCAGGCAACAGGCATATGAAAAAATGCTCATCATCACTGGTCATCAGAGAAATGCAAATCAAAACCACAATGAAATACCATCTCACGCCAGTTAGAATGGCCATCATTAAAATGTCAGAAAACAACAAATTCTGGAGAGGATGTGGAGAAATAGGAATGCTTTTACACTGTTGGTGGGAGTGTAAACTAGTTCAACCATTGTGGAAGACAGTGTGGCGATTCCTCAAGGGTCTAGAACTGGAAATACCATTTGACTCAGTGACCCCAATACCGGGTATATACCCAAAGGATTATAAATCATGCTACTATAAAGGCACATGCACACGTATGTTTATTGAGGCACTATTCACAATAGCAAAGGCTTGGAACCAACTCAAATGTCCATCAATGATAGACTGGATTAAGAAATTGTGGCACATATGTACCATGGAATGCTATGCAGCCATAAAAAAGGATGAGTTCATGTCCTTTGCAGGGACATGGATGAAGCTGGAAACCATCATTCTAAGCAAACTATCACAAGGATAGAAAACCAAACACCGCATATTCTCACTCATAGATGGGAGTTGAACAATGAGAACACATGGGCACAGGGAGGGGAACATCACACACTGGGGCCTGTCAGGGGGTGGGTGGCTGGGGGAGGGATAACATTAGGGGAAATACCTAATGTAAATGATGAGTTGATGGGTGCAGCAAACCAACATGGCACATGTATACCTATGTGACAATCCTTCATGTTCTGCACATGAACCCTAGAACTTAAAGCATAATAACAAAATAAATAAATAAAAGGAAAAATTACAATGTAAATACCATGGTGTCTGGAAGAATTTGGAGTTCAAAAAGAATTCAACACTGGTGCTGTAACTTAGGGATCACCAGTCTACAAATACTATTTAAAGTCATAGCCCTGGATGAGATTCCCTAAAAACAATAATGTAAGGAAAGAATGAAGCCCATTATTACATTTGGTCTATCTAATATTGCCAGGTCTATATTGCTTCATTTTTCAGAACAAGATCCTCTGACAACATACTTTGCTTTAACATTAGTTTTTAGAAATTGTATCTGGTATTCAAAATATTAAGAATTATTTCACATGGATTTTCTGTAATAATGTATTTTGACTTTAGATGAGATTCAAATTTTAATTTGTATTGTTTCAGTTTGCTTTATAAACTCTAAAACAATATAATGCTTAGTTTATTTATGAATAGGTTTATGCTACAATCTCATTCAAATTATGTTCAGAAAATAATTTTAATATTGGCAATAACATTTTAGATTTAACATTAAAAAACATAATTTATGAAAAAAATAAATTGGCACTCATTAAAATTAAAAATGTTCACTCTAAATTTTTTGTTAAGAAAATGAGAAAACAAGAAATAGATTAGAAAAAAATTTGCAAAAACACATATCTAATAAAGACAAATCTAAAATAGAAAAATAAGACTTACAATTTACCAATAAGAAAATGAAAAATTAAATTAATAAGAGGACAGAAGATCTGAACAGATATCTCACTAAAGAAAATATGTAGGTAGAAATATGTAGGTAGAAAATAAGCCTATGAAAAGATGCTCAAGATCATTTATTATTAGGGAATTGCAAATATAAACAGCATAACATGAAGCATGTGTTAAAGCCAGATATCACTAGAAAAATTTTATTAGATATGTAAAGTTTTATTTTATTTATAGCACTTTATTTTTTTAAAAAAAAAAAGCTGACTAAGTCTTGGTGAAGATATGGTATAACAATAACTTGCATTCCTGCTGGTGGGAATGCAAAATAATACAGCCACTTTGGAAGACAGTTTAACAGTTCCTTTCAAAGCCAAACATAGCCTTACCATAGAACTGAGCAATTATGCACCTAGGTATTTACCTAACTGATTTGAAAACTTATGTCCACACAGCATCCTGCATGTCAGTATTTGTAGAAGCTTTATTCAGAATTGCCAAGAACTGGAAGCAGCCAATATAACCTCCAATGAGTGAACAAATAAACAAATTGTGGTACACCCATACAATGAGATATTATACACAATAAAAATAAATGAGCTATCAAGCCACCACAAAAAAATACATGAATTTTAAGTGAATATTACCTAATGAAATAAATTAACCTGAAAAAACTGCATACTGGATGATTCCCATTATATAATATTCTGGTAAAGACAAAATATAAGAACAGTAAAGAGATAAGTTCTTGTCAAGGGTTTAGGGAACGGATGGTAGGGTTGAGTAGATGAAGTGCGGGACTGAGGATTTTTAGGGAAGGAAAACTATTCTGCATGTATGTATGTATTCAGTGTGATACTGTAACAGTGGATTCATAACATGAAGCATGTGTTAAAACCAATTGAACTTTACAGCACAAAGACTGAACCTTAATGTATGTAACAAAAAATATATATTTATGAAGTTGAGGCATATTAGGAATAAATAATGTTTGTGACCAAAGAATCTAACTATATCACTAAGATGAGAAACATTCTCTCTGAAGGGGCTGGGGTAAATGATGGAGACATACGCAACTTTGGGAATGTGTATGTAGATTAAATGCAAAAGGAAATGAATGTAAATGCTACAGTCCAGTTGGTAAACTTGCTTCCTATGGGCATGTAGGTTAACAAGTCTGAGACTGCTATACATGTATACTGGAATTGAACAATTAAATAAATGGATGTTGAAAGTTGGGGGAGCCTCATGTTTCTGCTGGAGTGAAAAGATACAAATAACAAGACAAGTCTAAAATGATTCATGTGTTAGTGAATTCAAGTTAGAGACATCAGTATAAACTAATGCTTAGCTTAATATAGATACAGATGGTTTATATAGAAATATATAGAGATCTGGGCATCTCTGGTGGCCTGGTTTTGGTTTCTAATACCATTCTCCAATAAAGTTAGCCAGGGCTCCATGGATAAATGTCTGATTTTAGGACTGGGCCAGGAAATAAACAAGATGAGTCTGAAAGGTCTCATAGTTACCAAAAGTAAGAAGGATTGAAAAAAAAATGAATGGGAATATATCAAAGATACAACGAAGCTAAGTAAAAAATATGCTAATGACCAAACCTGGATTAATTTGACGAAAAAATACATTAAATTGTATTGAATTACAAATTAAATCATAAAATAAATATCCAAGTGTTTTAGTCTGTTTGTGCTGTTATTAAAAATATCTGAGGCTGGGTAAATTTATAATGAAGAGAAATTTAATAGCTTACAGCTATGGAGGCTGAGAAGTTCAAGACCAGGGTCCTGGTATCTTGTGAGGGCCTTCTTGCTGCATCATAACATGGCAGGAAACATTACATGGTGGAAAGGCAAAGATAAATCATTAGTCATTAGAGAAATATAAACTAAAAAATCAGTGACACAGAACTATACACCTCTGGAATAACTGTAATAAAAAAGATAGACAATACCAAGTATTGGTTATTATAGAGAAAAACTAGAGCCCCTCCTACTTTGATATGGAATTTAAAATGGTATAGCCACTTAGGTAAAACTCTTTGACATTTTCCTTTTTTAATTTTTGAGGTAGAGTCTCACTCTGTTGCCCAGGCTGGAGTTCAGTGGCACCATCTCAGCTCACTGCAACCTCCACCTCCCAGGTTTAAGCAATTCTCCTGTCTCAGCTTCCACAGTAGCTGGAATTACAGGTGTGTGCCACCATGCTCAGCTACCTTTTTTTCTTTTTTTGTATTTTCAGTAGAGATGGGGTTTAGCCATCTTGCCCAGGCTGGTCTCAAACTCCTGACCTCAAGTGATCTTCCCGCCTCAGCCTCCCAAAGTGATGAGATTACAGGTGGGAGGGTATTTTCTTAAAAACTTAAACGCAAACTTCTCATATTACTCAACTGTTGTACTGGTAGGGATCTATCCAAAAGAAATGATAACATCTTCATAAAAATAATTGCATACAAATGCTCATAAAAGCATTATTTATAATATTCCAAAGGCGGAAACAATTCAAATATACAACAGTTGGTAATAGAGGAACAAAATATATCAATACTATGGAATATTATTCAATAATAAAAAAGACAAAACTACTGATTCAATGTATAAGGTCAGTGAATCTTAAAAAAACATTATGTTAAGTGAAAATGCTAAATACAAAAATAAAACTATTGTATATTTTCACTTCCGTGAAGTTTGCAGAAGAGGAAAATTTATAGAAAGAGTATATTGATGAATAAGGGTTTGGGACAGAGTGTGGTAACGGCTATTGATTGCAAATGACTCAAGGAAGTACCTGTGGTAATATGAATGCTTTAAAATGAGAAGGTGGTGATGGTTGCACTTCTCTACAAATTCGCTAAAAAATCATTAAATATGAATCATTGAACACTTAAAGGGTGAATTATATGGTAATATTTTTAGTAAATTTTCCTTAGTAATGCTATTTTTGAAAAATGAAAGCATATATCTACATTGTAGCATGAATTTTAGCTGAGGAAATATAAGATTGTGAACATTTTTTAAAAGACATCTGTCACAAGAAAATAAAGATAATGGGTCAGCTGAAGTGAATAATTTATCTCAGGAATTATGCAATGTAGCAAATTCCCTTTTCCAGGGTTCTGCCTCATTATCAAAATGTTGTAAAGTAATAAATGCACTCTTAATTTTATCTGGTAACTCTAACCTATTTGTGTAAAATTAAATCCTATCCCTCAAAATCCACTTTGATTTTCTTAATTGTTTGAACTCTTGCATGATAATGAAAAGCTAACACAATGCTTCAACAGGAAGAGCTAAGTAAGAAATATGGATTTAGCTAGTAATACACACCGAAATCTCAATAAAAATTATTGTTGGCCTCCAGGTTTGGGACGTTTTCATGGATTATATCCTGAAATATGTTTTCCAAATTCGTTCCATTTTCCCCATCTCTTTCAGGTATATCAACCATAGATTCAGTCTCTACATAATCCCACATCTATTGGGGGTTTTGTTTATCCCTTTTCTTTCTTTTTTCTCTATTCTTGTCTGCCTGTCTTATTTCAGAAAGACAATCTTCAAGTTCTGAGATTCTTTCTACTTGATCTATTCTGCTATTAATACTTGCGGTTTGTGATTGCATTATGAAATTAATGTATTGCGTTTTTCAGGTTTATCAGGTCAGTTATGTTCTTCTCTGTACTGGCTATTTTGTCTGTCAGCTCCTGCAATGTTTTATGATGATTTTTAGCTTCCATGCATTGAGTTACAATGTGCTCTTTTAGCTGAGTGAAGATCGTTTTTATCCATATTCTGAAGTCCACTTTTGTCATTTCAGACATCTCAGCCTGAGCCCAGTTCTAAACCCTTGCTGGAGAGGTGATGCAGTCATTTGGAGGAAAGACGGGGCACTCTGACTTTTTGAGTTTTCCGTGTTCTTGTGCTGATCCTTTCTCATCTTTGTGGGCTTACCCTCCTTCAATCTTTGAAGTTTCTGACCTTTGGATGGAGTTTTGTTTTTGTTTTTTTTTTCTTGTAAGTCTGGCCACTTTTCTTTAGGGCTGCTGCAGTTCACTGAGTATCCACTCTAGTCCCTAGTTGTTTCTGATTTTCCACTACCTGGAGGTATCCCCAGAGAAGGCTGCAAAACAACAAAGATGTCAGCCTTATCCTTCCTCTGGGAGCTCCATCACAGTGGGGTACAGACCTGTGGCCAGCCCGAACTCACTTGTCAGAGCTGGCTAGGGGCCCTGGTTGAGAGGTCTCGCTTAGGAGGAACGGGATTGGGGGTCCTTTTAAAAAAAGCAGTCTGGCCATTTTTACAATATTGATTCTTCCTATCCATGAGCATGGAATGTTCTTCCATTCGTTTGTGTCCTCTTTTATTTCATTGAGCAGTGGTTTATGTCTAAAACACCAAAAGCAATGGCAACAAAAGCCAAAATTGACAAATGGGATGTAATTAAACTAAAGAGCTTCTGCACAGCAAAAGAAACTACCATCAGAGTGAAAAGGCAACCTACAGAATGGGAGAAAAAATTTGCAATCTACTCATCTGACAAAGGGCTAATATCCAGAATCTACAAAGAGCTCAAACAAATTTACAAGAAAAAAACAAACACCACCATCAAAGAGTGGGCGAAGGATATGTACAAACACTTCTCAAAAGAAGACATTTATGCAGCCAACAGACACATGAAAAAATGCTCATCATCACTGGCCATCAGAGAAATGCAAATCCAAACCACAATGAGATATCACCTCACACCAGTTGGAATGGCGATCATTAAAAAGTCAGGAAACAACAGATGCTGGAGAGGATGTGGAGAAATAGGAACACTTTTACACTGCTGGTGGGACTGTAAACTAGGTCAACCATTGTGGAAGACAGTGTGGCGATTCCTCAGGGATCTAGAACTAGAAATACCATTTGATCCAGCCATCCCATTACTGGGTATATACCCAAACGATTATAAATCATGCTGCTATAAAGACACATGCACATGTATGTTTATTGTGGCACTACTCAAAATAGCAAAGACCTGGAACCAACCCAAATGTCCAACAATGATAGACTGGATTAAGAAAATGTGGCACATATACACCATGGAATATTATGCAGCCATAAAAAATGATGAGTTCATGTCCTTTATAGGGACATGGATGAAGCTGGAAACCATCATTCTCAGCAAACTATATATAGCAAGGACAAAAAACCAAACACCGCATGTTCTCACTCATAGATGGGAATTGAACAATGAGAACACTTGGACACAGGAAGGGGGAACATCACACACTGGGGCCTTTTGTGGGGTGGGGGGAGGGGGGAGGGATAGCATTAGGAGATATACCTAATGTAAATGACGAGTTAATGGGTGCAGCACACCAACATGGCACATGTATACATATGTAACAAACCTGTACATTGTGCACATGTACCTTAGAACTTAAAGTATAATTTTATTTATATATATATATATATATATATATATATATATATATATATATATCTATCAGTCTGGCTGGGCACGGTGGCTCACGCTTGTAAATCCCAGCACTTTGGGACGCCGAGGTGGGCGGATCACAAGCAAAGGAGATCAAGACCATCCTGGCTAACACAGTGAAACTCCGTCTCTACTAGAAATACAAAAAAATTAGTCAGGCATGGTGGCGGGTGCCTATAGTCCCAGCTACTCCGGAGGCTGAGGCAGGAGAATGGCGTGAACCCGGGAGGTGGAGATTGCAGTGAGCGGAGATCGCGCGACTGCACGCCAGCCTGGGCGACAGAGTGAGACTCCGTCTCAAAAAAATAAATAAATAAAAAATAAAATTAAAAAAAAAAAGCACTCTAGCCATGCTGTAGAGCAGCTGGGCTCTGCTGGGGTAGCACTTCTGCCTTCAGTTGGCTTAAGCGCTCCAAAACCTGGAGGCTAGAATGGCTAAGTTGCTGAAACAGCAAAGGTGGAGCCTGCCTCTCCCTCTGGGAGCTCTGTACCATGAAGTTTTCAAACCCTTCTTAGCCAGAGAACATCCAAGAAGTGGCTGGAGGCTCCAGTTGGAAGTTCCACTCAGTGAGGAGGAACAGATTGAGGACCTGCTTAAGGAAGCAGTCTGGCCATGCTTTCTTAGAAGAGCTGTGCCATGCTGTGGTACCGCTAGCCATATGCAGAAAATTGAAACTGGACCCCCTACTTACACCATATACAAACATTAACTCAAGATGGATTAAAGACTTAAATGTAAAATCTCAAAACTATAAAAACCCTGGAAGACAATCTAGGCAATACCATTCACGACATAGGCACGGGGAAAGATTTCATAATGAAAATGCCAAAAGCAACTGGGAACAAAAGAAAAATGGAAAAATGATATCTAATTAAACCACAGAGCTTCTTTACAACAAAAGATACTATCAACAGAGTAAACAGACAACTTGCAGAACGGTAGAAAATTTTTACAAACTATGCATCTGACAAAGGTTTAATATCCAGCATCTGTAAGGAACTTAAACAAATTTACAAGAAAAAGAAAAACAACCCCATTAAAAAGTGGGCAAAGGACAGGAACAGAAGGAACAGACACTTATCCAAAGAAGCTATACATGCAGCCAACAAGCATATGAAAAAGAGCTCATAATCACTGATCATTAGAGAAATGCAAATCAAAACCACAATGAGGTACCCATCTCACACCAGTCAGAATGGCTATTACTAAAAAGTCAAAAAATAACAGATGCTGGTGAGGTTGTGGAGAAAAAGGAGCACTTATACACTGTTGGTGGCAGTGTAAATAAGTTCAATCATTGTGGAAGATAGTGTGAACATTCCTTAAAGACCAAGAGGCAGAAATAGCATTTGACCCATCTATCCCATTATTGGGTATATACCCAAAGGAACATAAATTGTTCTATTTTAAAAACACATGCACACTTATGTTTATTGCGGCACTATTCACAAAGGCAAAGACATGAAATGAACCCACATGACCATCAGTGACAGACTTGATAAAGAAAATGTGGTACATGTACACCATAGAATACTATGCAGCCATGAAAAAGAATGAGATCATGTCCTTTGCAGGAACATGGCTGGAGTTGGAGGCCATTGTCCTTAGCAAATTAATGCAGGAATAGAAAACCAAGTGCCACCTGTTCTCACTTATAAGTGGGAGCTAAATGACGAGAACTCATGGATACATACAGGGAAGCAACAGACACTGGGGCCTACTGGAGGATGGAGAGTGGGAGGAGGGAGAGGATCAGCAAAAATAACTAATGGGTACTAGGCTGGCTTAATACCTGGTTGATAAAATAATCTGTACAACAAACTCCTATGACACGTGTTTACTTATGTAACAAAACTGCATATCCTGCACTAGTACCCCAAACTTAAAATCAAAGTTTAAGAAAAACCTAATTATTCCTATAAAAAGTCTCAATTCTTACTCTCATAAGGTCTGCCAAGGAAATTATCTAATATAACATCACTCAAATCTAGGAGTATACCCATAACTGTGATGATGCACTTGAACAAATCAAAGTGCTACCTAGTTAAATCATTTTCACTTATTTCTGGAGGCTTTTATCCATTCATCTAGTATCACTGACCACACCTTCTGCCCCAATTACCAGAAGGTCCCTGAAACCAGTTGTGGAGGTCTAGACATTTTCCTTAACCCACAGCCCCCCACTGCTTCTCATTGTTACCAGGCTACTATACCATGTGGTATTGTATATATCTTCTAAGAGTCAAACATTGTGTCCCAAATAGTTTTAACTACATTAACATACAACTTTTTTTTTAATTAAGCACATGATACCAGTTCAGAATCTCGTTTTCCCAAGACCAATATCCTATCAATGACCTTATAGCTTTTCCCTGCCACTAAATCTTTTATTGACCAGCTCCCTAGTCCACTGTGACCAATCTTCCTAGCTTTGAAACTTGGGGATTAGTCTTCACCCTTTACAGGCAAAGGTAAATTGGCCTCCTTGGACTCCAATGGCCAACACTGCCAACCAGGCATCTCAGTGAATACATATGTGTGGATTACCAATCAGCTGAAGAATAGGTAAGTAATCTCTGGAGCTCTCTCTCTGTATCTTTCTCCTGTTCATGCCTTTCTTTTCTGTTTTTCAGTTCTCTGGCTTGTGCATTCCAGCTACTTTGTTCTCCCAAAATTCTCAACTCTGTATCCTCAATTGAGGAGCCTGCAGGAATATGTTTGGGTTCACTCTCCCTATGCTGTGTCCTATGAACTCTCTCCAGGCAGTAAAATGGGACAACTCTACGGCTTAAGTGATACTTCACCTAAGAGATAACTGCCTTGTGCTATTTACTGTCCAATGTTTACAAACACTTGCCTCACATACTTTGTTCTGTGTTTAACTGTTCCAAGCAGAAGGATAAATAAATTCCATATGAACCCATCATGGCTGGAAAAAGAAGCCTCATCTCCCAAACCCAGTGAGGTTTTAAAAATTATTGTTATTAATTTTATAGCAATTGCTCCTGAAAAGTCTCAGAATAACAGCAGACTTCACTGACTCTAAGATGTCATTGGGTTTTAAATGCACTATTATGTAAGACTAAGAAAGAATAACACTTCCAATTTGATTTTTACATTGCTATCTCTATATGAAGATTTCAGAGACATTAGAGGTATAAAAGTGGCACCAAGTTAATGAAACATGATCTCACTGACAATATATGGCAAATAAACATTATAATAAGATTCAAATTCATATGTGATAATATTTAACTAGTTTTACCTGCTCTATTTTTGTAAATTAGATACACACAGATATTTCCTTTCTTTGTAGTTATCCTAATAAGGAAGTTTTTTGCATAAATGGGCCAGAGTCTTGCAGAAACTGAAAATTATGTACAAAATGAGAGTATCTGGTATTTGCTGGCCTCTTAGAGGCTTAAAATATATCTCTGCGACGATGACATACTGACTGAGCATTTCTATCAACTTCTTATACAATTAGAGACTTCAAATAGCACTGTGGTGTTTCCTTAATCAAATAGAATTAAAAGAAAATATGAAAAGGGAATAAAGATTGTAGTGAAACATAACTTTTAAAATCTTTGGAGTAAACACTTATCATATCACTATTCTGAAACAGAATGTTTACATATTTCCAGTTCAGCAGTCCTTTAGGTAAAGTGATGACATTCAAAACTGAAATTCAAATTTGAATTCTAGATGCAAGTCCACAGGATTCCCAATGGACAAACTGAATTAACTCTCACAATTCCTTCAAGCTTTTCTGGCTAAGGAGATGTAGTAAGTCTAAAATACATAATTATCTGGTATTCATAAATATAGCAAATGGGGTCTAATATATATTTAGAACCTAGATCTTTAAAGAACCAGCTATATACCAAGGAAGCATAAAAATCACAATCATTTTTCATCAGTTCATTCAGTCCCATGTAACTAGTTCTTGTTCTGCTTTATCTTGGGTTAACTACTTGATGAACTGATTAGTTTCTCTATTGTAGTTCTAGAAGTCTGTACAGTCTAGTGGTGTGTTCTCAGAGTTATTTCAGCAATGCCATCAGAAGCCTGTATTCCAGATTAACTGTCATAGTTCTGTCTGTGGTTTCTGAGACAGTCACATTTTGTTAAAAATGAAGCACTTTGGCTAGTAGTTAATTACAAGAACTTTTAGGGAAAAATCAGAATAAAATTAAAATTATTTCTTGATGACAAATAGCTTTAAATCGCCATGGTTAAAGATCTGATGAGAGTTTCACAAAATATTTGGTTTATGACATCACAGGTTATATTTCCAGTTATTTTTGTGGCATAACAATTGAAATTATTAGTGGTAACATTATACTATTTTGTCCGGAATTGGTGGGTTCTTGGTCTCACTGACCTCAAGAATGAAGCTGCGGACCCTCGCGGTGAGTGTTACCGTTCTTAAAGGCGGCGTGTCCGGAGTTTGTTCCCACTGATGTTCGGATGTGTTCGGAGTTTCTTCCTTCTGGTGGGTTCGTGGTCTCGCTGGCTCAGGAGTGAAGCTGCAGACCTTGGCTTGGCGGTGAGTGTTACAGCTCTTAAGGTGGTGCGTCTGGAGTTGTTTGTTCCTCCCGGTGGGCTGGTGGTCTCGCTGGCTTCAGGAGTGAAGCTGCAGACCTTCGCAGTGAGTGCTACAGCTCATAAAGGCAGTGTGGACCCAAAGAGTGAGCAGTAGCAAGATTTATTGCAAAAAGTAAAAGAACAAACCTTCCACAGTGTGGAAGGGCACCCTAGAGGGTTGCCACTGCTAGCTAGGCAGCCTGCTTTTATTCTCTTATCTGGCCCCACCCACATCCTGCTGATTGGTAGAGCCCAGTGGTCTGTTCTGACAGGGCACTGATTGGTGCATTTACAATCCCTGAGCTAGACATAAAGGTTCTCCACGTGCCCACCAGATTAGCTAGATATAGTGTGGACGCAAAGGTTCTCCAAGTCCCCACCAGAGTAGCTAGATACAGCGTCCATTGGTGCATTCACAAACCCTGAGCTAGACACAGGGTGCTGATTGGTGTGTTTACAAACCTTGAGCTAGATACAGAGTGCCAATTGGTGTATTTACAATCCTTTAGCTAGACATAAAGGTTCTCCACGTCCCCACCAGACTCAGGAGCCCAGCTGGCTTCACCCAGTGGATCCCGCACCGGGGCTGCAGGTGGAGCTGCCTGCCAGTCCCGCGCCATGCGCCTGCACTCCCCAGCCCTTGGGTGGTCCATGGGACTGGGCGCCGTGGAGCAGGGGGCGGCGCTCGTCGCGGAGGCTGGGGCCGCACAGGAGCCCGCGGAGGCGGAGCGGGGAGGCTCAGGCATGGCGGGCTGCAGGTCCGGAGCCCTGCCCCGCGGGAAGGCAGCTGAGGCCTGGCGAGAAATCGACCGCAGCGCCGGTGGGCCAGCACTGCTGGCGGACCTAGTACACCCTCCGCAGCTGCCGGCCCGGGTGCTAAGCCCCTCATTTCATGGGGCCGGCAGGGCCGGCCTGCTGCTCCGAGTGCGTGGCCCGCCAAGCCCTCGCCCACCCGGAACTCCAGCTGGCCCGCAAGCGCCGCGCGCAGCCGCGGTTCCCGCTCGCGCCTCTCGCTCCACACCTCCCTGCAAGCTGAGGGAGCCGGCTCCGGCTCCGGCTCCCGCCTTGGCCAGCCCATAAAGGGGCTCCCACAGTGCAGCGGTGGGCTGAAGGGCTCCTCAAGTGCCGCCAAAGTGGGAGCCCAGGCAGAGGAGGCGCCAAGAGCAAGCGAGGGCTGTGAGGACTGCCAGCATGCTGTCACTATGATGTGTCATGGCTAGGTATAGCATTAACAAATTTCTATGAACTTTGTACAATTTCTGAAATAACTGTATTAATAATATTTGCCCAGACAAATATCATGTAGAGTAGGCTGAATATCTTTTTTATTTGACAACACTTTTCATGCAATTTAACATATCAAATAAACCAAATTATTTGTAACATCTCTCTTTTACACAACAAAAGAATAAATTGTTTGAGGTTATTCAGCGTCCTCTTGGGAATCTCAATGTCAGTTCAAGAACAACAATCTTTTATTTAGGATTTGATTTTGGAAGGACAAAATTGTAAAAAATATGTTAAAAAATTAGTTTTTGAAAACTGCAGTCTGCATGCTCTTAATTAAGAACATGATGAAGGTTAACATAAAGCACAGGAAATTCATCTGATAGAACAGAAATCTTGGTTTCCTATGCAGATTAATTAAATGGTAAATAAAACCTTTCACAGTCTCTCATTTTATTAAGATAATACTGTAATCGGAACAGTAATCCAATAAAGCTATAATTTTAACAGAAAAAAGACAAATTTTTGTTTTGCATCAATCTACCTTTGATAATAAACATATTTTTTTTAAATGTTGTAAATAAATGAGTTCAATCTTTGCCAATCTGGCCAAATAATTTTTTTTCACAAACCTTCTCTAACTTTCCATATATATTCAGTTTTTGTCCTGTATTTTTCTTTCTTCTCATTCTGGAACAACCGATTGTTTTAGTTTAGGACGAATTATTGTCCTAAACACATTTTTAATACCTTATATACTTTTTCTTGTCAAAACTACCTTTATATTCCTTTCATACTTTTTATACTAAGTTGTTGCCCTTATATATTTAGTAGTTTTATTTTCATATGTTGATTATAATTTTAACCATTAGTAGTCTTTCCTTAACAGAGAAAGTTAGGCAGTAGACATTTGTAAGTTGTCTATTGCTTACCAGAATTCTGTAGATAACTAGCAAACTTTACAATTATCCTATATGACAATTTTATTGGTATGAATTTTCTCGCAGTATAATTTTTCGATATGTCAAAAAGTACACGTTTATTACCAGAACTAAATATCTTTAATACCCTTATACCGTATAAAAATAAGAAGTCAAAAGAATATAAACTGAATCTTACGTTTGGTAATTAAGGTTTCCATAGTTTATCTTACTCAAAGATTACCTGGAACTTTTTTTAGACAGATGTATAATGTTAATCAAAGCTAGCCACCATCTCCAGTTTCTTACCTGTTGACTGTTTTTATAGCACATGCATGCATGTGAGACAAGTATAAAACACACACAAACTACAAAAAGTTAAATGCATAGGTTTTTTCCATTGTTTTACTATATGTTTAACATGCATAAAGTAATGGACTCCAAGAAATTCATTTTTACTGCACCTTTACTTGTATATTTTTTCTTAGGATGAATTTTTAATTTTGGCTTGTAAAACCAAGTAGAACGACGATGTATGCTCATACTGTACTAATGCTAATATCTTGGAAAACATGGCTGTTTTTATTAAACCAACAATATTAAATTAATCTTTAAAGATTTACTCAAAATACATGAACTAAAAAAGTATATGGGTTACTTTCTATGTTTCTGGGAGTGTTTGAAATATTTAATTTATATAAGCACTTATTTATCTCTAAACCAATTTGAATAGAACTTTTTAAAGTTTTTTATAAGTTAGTTTTTTAATGACATCTACAGTTAGATAAATATCACATATGCATAACATACATACATACATATATAGATAAACACACAGACATACATGGAGACCTTACAGCTTACATTCTAAATAGAAGACTCTGCTTTTCCCACTTTACATTTCTTCTCTCAGTTGTATTTCTGGAAGAGACAACAAGCTAAGTTTCCCTATTTAATATGAGGGTTAATGCTTTTTACCCATATTTATTGGGGAGACTTTTAGGATTTTCTTCAATTCTAATATGTATTCTTAAGGAGGCTGTGGATATTGCTCAGCATTAGTAATAGCAAATCAGGAGGTAGCAGTAGATAATCTATTAATTTGTATAACATGGGCCAAATTATTTAATCTAGAAAATATAATTAAAAGAGAAGATAAATATTTTTACCATTTCTGTAATTGGCTAAAATGTTTGAAAATCAGTTATCCATTCGTATGACAACATTTAATAAGGAACTTCTTAGAATTCACTATTTTTTTCATTAAATATACAAAAGGGAACACAATATAGTCCTCTGCTTTTAGAATCTAACAGACTACATCATCATCTCATCTGTTACTAAAGAAAATAAAATTTCATCCATTAGAATATTTAATATTCCAATAGGTTTCAATTGTAGTAAATACCCAAAGATTTTATAAAGTCAGCTACCAGCCATCATAATATATATTATTAAGAAACAATTATGCCAGAAAACAAAATCAATAATAATTCTCCAGTTAATCATATCCAAAGTAATTAAATAGTGATATAATAAAGTATTCACTGCCAGAAATGGTTTTTTGAGAGTTGAGGATAATGGCCAATGATGAAGGACTTTAGGAAAGTGAAAGTGTAACATATTTCAATTCACTAACAATTATTTCACACTAGGTATCCATACATTTAGTAGTAGTAATTGAATTCCAAATATAATCAATTAATTGCCACATTATTTTAAATATTCTTTTAAAAGGAAAGTATGTAATAACTATTAAATAACTTATCTTTGGAGTTCAAAAAAGTAAAAAATTACAGATTCTATGGTTTTTCTAAATTAACTAATGTCTACTTTATTAGGCATTAGTCAACAAAGACTCATTGAATTTTAATGAACCGATTTTTAGATATGTTCATCAATAAGATTTTACAGGTTTTTTTTTTCTACTCTCAACTCATGGAAGACATTAATTATAATGAAAAGAGCAAGCTGCTGTTAAGTGTATCTGGGCAATTGCAAGAAAATCCAGACTGTGAAAATACAAATTTGGAAATTAAAAAGGGAGTTTCTCATGAAAGCAAAATTGAGAACGCTTTCAGTTCACCTGTATTTTCTTTATTTCTATGGGGGAAAATTCATTGAAGGACACAGTCATTGTGGAAGAAAAAAATCTAACAATTTTCTAGTAATTTGAATACTACAAGTAAACACTCTTTTGCCTTACCTAAGTAATAAATGTATTCTTGAAATTTGGAGCATTTTTATTCACTAAAAATAGCAATATCATTTTATACATATTTTATCACTTGGTGTTTATTCAGGAAAACAAAAGCTTCTTCAGGTGTTTTGAGAAGGAAGTAGCTTAAAATAGGAAAATTGAAGCTTAAACAGTTGGAAGCTAGAGTAATACAGGACAGAGAATCTGGAATTGCAGGGATGGACTCAAAGTTCTCTAGCACCCACTTGGGTATTTTCTGGGAGAAAGTTCAGAACTATTATAAGCCACCACTGATGACATCCGCTGCCAACAGTACCAATGTTAGTTATTCTCAGGACACCATGCAAAAGCTGCAGATAAATCATAATGTCTGATGTCTGCTGTTTTCCACAGGACTTCCCAAAGCTGCCATGGAAGAATAATGGCTTCTGTCTTTTCCATCATCCTGGTCTACATTTGGCCATTCATTGGTGGAATCTGATGAAAATTCTCCTGGTAGGTGAGTTGGGAAAATTGAGTTTTCAGGCTCTGTACCTCCATGGGGAAAAGGGAGGAGCTTTAAAAAGCAGGAATGGCATTGTTTTCAATGAAATAACTAAAAAACACTGGACCTCTCTTTTTACCATGATTTCACATCTGCTTGTTTAAAGGAAACTTTATGATTTTTTATGTTGATTAATGTTCTTATAAATCAAGTAATTACATCTTGGTGTGGTTCTTTATGTAATTTTACATATTCATGGAGTATATACATCTTTGACAAATGTAGCTTAGGCTTAATGTTTTGACATTTCACTCATTCTAACAATTTGATGCAAATACTCTATTGAAATTCTTCCTGCTAAGGTCAACAAAGACTAGTTGTCAATGCCCATGGCTCATTTAAAATTCTTGTTACATTTTCTTTTTCTGTGTTATTATTAGTAGTAACAGTTCACATTCTTGAAATCATTGTTCACTTGACCTTTGTTCAGTAGGGTTGAACTTTATTATGAGCCCTGTCCTTACTCAGCCTCCATTTCTATTACTATTCCTTTTTTTGCCTCCATTTTACTCCTTTTTCTTTACCAACATCATGTTTTTTCCTAAGTCTTGTTTTCTTCTCCCTTACAGCTCTATAAATTATCTCTGTCTAGCATTACTCTGAATAGCTCTATTTAAATAGTTCACAAAAATGATAATTTATAATCTTTATATATATAAGAATAACTTTAATATTCAGTGACTTCTCTTTCTGTATTCTCTCTTTTGGTTACTTCATTATTTATTCAGTGAACTAAAAGATCAAATTCAATACCACAGTTAAAGGCACACATGGAAACTATGCTTTCTTTGACTTTTTACCCTGGTTTAGAACACAGCACAATGTCAAAAATGATGGTTAAACAAATAAGATATTTATCTAAAGAAAACAAAAAACATATATCATGTAAATAAATTTGAGAAAATGAAGTGGCAGCAAAATTGTTCAAAACCTCATCTGTTAGAAACTCATTTCCCATACCAGACCAACTCATTCCAACAGAAGCATGTGGTGTACATGATAAGGAATCTCTAAGTGATCAAGACAGAAATAAAAAGCGATGTAAGTTAGTGAACATAAGTTTTCATATGTCGATGAGTGACAAGTATTTATTTAAGAAGATGTACTAGTCTCTGAAGTGTTTACATTAATGAAATAAACTGGAAGGTTATCAAAAGCTAACTGCAAAATCACAAAGAAGACCAATCACCTTGTTCGCTAAGGCAGCTGTCTGAGAACGTCTCCAGATTAGGAAGCACACAGGCACCTTGCTTTTCGAATTTGCAGGAGCCACGTATAAGTATATTTAACATAGGCATGAGGATTATAGACAATAGCAAATCTATTCTAGTGATGTAAAGTATATGTTCCTAAATACATCATTCAGAACTCACCCTTTCTACCACATCTAATATGGATTGCGTGCCTTATCCCACCTTTTTATTTTTTACATTCCTGGAGCACCTGGTCACAACTTGAACATCAGTGGTATCACTGACTGCATGGAAATTACCTGGCTACTTGTATGCCTTCAAACAGAAGACTGAACCATTTGGAGGGATGTGTGACTATACTTTTTTTTTAATCTTTATATCACTTCACATGGCTCTTATTAATTGTTCAATAGTTGCTGAATATTGACACTCATATGAGTGAGAAGTCATGACAATGACTGCAATAAACTCAAGTCACCCTTGAAATAGACAGAAATGCTTGAGAGATGCCACTCAGTGAATCAACTTGATAAGCAAGATGTAGGATTTGTACAACAGTAAAGGAAATGGAATCCAGATTTGGGGTGTTGATGGGGAGATTCTGAACAATTGGTAAGTATGTATATTAAATGAAAGATTTTCAAATTTCTAAATGAGCTTTTTAAAAGTACAATTTACATACAAAGAAAATTCACTTTTAATGTAGTTCTGTGAGTACAGATATATGCATATAGTAGTGTAACCATCACCATAATGAAAATTTAAAGTGGTTCTAACCCCCAAATTCCTGCATGTCTGTTGTAGACAACTCCTCCCTTACACTCTCAATCTTTGTTAGCCACTGCTATGTTTTCTATCTCTATACTCTTACCTTTTCCATGATGTCATAGAAATATAACCTTACTAGACTCTCAGATTGTCTACTTTCACTTAACATAATAAATTCGAGATTCTTGCACGTATGAGTTTTTTTGTTCCTTTTTGAGTATTATTGCCTCATTTAAAGACATTGTAGTTTGTTTATTAGCTCACCATTTGAACATTTAGGTTGATTCTAGTTTGGAGTAATTATTTTAAAAATCAACTGGAACCATTCAAATACAGGTAGGTTTTGTGAGAATGTAAGTTTTTATTTCACTTGTGTAAATACTAGACTAAAATTGTGATGCCACTTAGTGTTTAACTTTCTATAAAATTGCCAAACTGTTTTCTAAAGTGGGGTGCCGTTTTTTCTCTTTGTAGGATCTATGAGAATTCCAGTTGCTCCACTTGTAGACACTAAGTATTGTCAATTTTTAAAGCAATTCTACCAAGTGCATAATTATATCTTATTGTGGTTTTATTTGCACTTATCTGATAACTAATAATATTACATATTACCATGTACACATTTTCCATTCACATATATATCTATGAATGGAAAATATATTTATATTTCATAATATATATTTCATTATATATATATATTCCATAAATTGTCTTCAAAAGTTTTGCCTATTATTACACTTGGTTATTTTATGGAGGTAAAGTGGGATTTTCTTGAGGTAAAGTTAATATAACATAAAACTGATAATTTTAATGTGCACAAAAGCATTTAGAACATACACAATGTTATGTAACTGTCACCTCTATATAGTACCAAAACATTTTCATCACCCCAAAGAAAATTCTGCATTGATTAAGCAGTTACCCTGAATTCCAGTCTCTGCCCCAGCCGCTGGCAAACATCAATCTGTCTGTCTCCAAAGATGTACCTATTCTGGATATTTCAAATAAGTCATATCTCAGATCACATACAATATGTGATCTTACTGGCTGGCTTCCTTCACTAAGCAAGATGTTTTTGAGGTTCACCCATATTGCATTATCTATTAATACTTCATTTATTTTTTATGGCTGAATAAAATTCCATTAAGATTATATATTGCAATTTGTTTTTCCATTCATCTGCTGATGGACAGCTGTGTCATTTCTATCTTTTGGCTATTGTGAATATCGCACTGTAAACTGTGAATATACGTATACAAGTATTTGAGTACCTGTTTTTAATTTTTGGGTATGTATCTAGAAGTGGAATTACTGAGTTAATTGTTAATTCTAATTAATTTTTTATGTGGCCACCAAATTGTTTTCTATACTGGCTGAACAATTTTATGTATTTCTATATATTTTCACCATTACCGATTTCATTTTAAAAAGAATTATATCCATCTTAGTAGATGTGAAGTAGTACCTCATTGTGGATTAAATTTATGTTTTCCCAGTGAGACCAATGGGATTGAGAATTATTTCCTATGTTTTTTGTCTATTTCTCTATTTTCTTTGAAGAGATGTCTATTCAAGTTCTTTGCCCATTTTTCAGTTGGGCTATTTGTATTTTTGTTGTTCAGTTGCAAGAGTTATTTATATATTCTGGATAACACATATTCAGATAGGTGATTTGCAAATGTTTTTTCTCATTGTGTTTGTGATTTACTTTTTTTTTACAATGTCTTTTGATGCAGACATTTTTTATTTTGAAGTCAAATTTATCTGTTTTTAAAAATTTCATTGCCAATGCTTTTGATATTACATTTATGTTATTGACCCGTTTTGAAATCAGAAAATATAAGTCTTCCAAATTTATTATTTTTTTAAAGATTGTTTTTGCTACTCAGGACCACTTGCAATTGATTATGAATTTAAGAATAGGCTTTTCCATTTTTTCAAAATAAAAGGCTATTGATATTTTGATAGAGATTGCTTTCAGTCTGCAGATTCCTTAGGAAGTATTGATATGTAAATAGTAATGTCTTCCTATCCGGAACACTGGATTTATTTCCATTTATTAAGGTCTTCCTTAAGCAATGCTTTCTTGTATTTATTGCACAGATTTTACCTTTTTGGACCAACTTATTTCTAAGTATAAGATTCTATTGGAACCTACTGTAAATGAAATTGTTTCTTTTTTTTTTTTTTTTTTTTGATGGAGTCTTGCCCTGTCGCCCAGGCTGGAGTACAGTAGTGTGATCTTAGCTCACTGCAACCTCCCGATCCCGGGTTCAAGTGATTCTCCTGCCTCAGACTCCCAGGTAGCTAGGATTACAGGTGTGTGCCACCATGCCAGGCTAATTTTTGTATTTGTAGTAGAGACAGAGTTTCACCATGTTAGGCAGGCTGGTCTTGAACTCCTGACCTTAGGTGATCCATCCACCTGGGCCCCCAAAGTGCTGGGATTACAGGCATGAGCCACCGCACCCAGCCTGCTTATTCATTTTCTTTTGGGGGTATTTGCTGGTAATTTAAAGGAAAACAACTCATTTTTTGTGCATTGATCTTGTATCCTGGACTGTTAATTCATTTACTATTATTAAATAACAAATTATTAATAATAAATTAATTATCAATTGTGTGTGTGTTCTTTATTATTTTCTACGTATATTGCTTAATGTCATCTGGAAAGATAGTTGTACTTCTTCCTTTCGAATTTGAATGTCCTTTAAGTCTTTTCTCTCTTCTAATTGCTGTAGACAGTTTATCCATTAAAATGTTAAATAGCAGTGATGGAAGTGGGCATCATTTTCTTGTTCTTCATTTAAAGGGGAAAGGTTTCAATACTTCACCAGTGAATGTGATAGTGGTTGTGGGGTTTTTGTTTTTGTTTCTGTTTTTATACACAGCCTTTAATGTTTTGAGGAAGTTCCCTTCTATTTCTAGAGTGCTGAGTGTTCTTATCATTATTCACGATGCAAAATTTGATTTGTAATTTTTTTTTCTTCTGATATCTTACTCAGAATTTGGTATGAAAGTAATGCTGGCCACATAAGAATTAGTTAGGAAATGTTTTCTCTCTTCTATTTTTGGAAGACTTGGAAAATGATTAGTATTAATTCTTCAAATGTTTGGCAGAATTTACCAGTGAAGCCATATGGTCTTGGACTTTTCTTTGCTATGAGTGTTTTATAAATTCCCACAAAATTGGTTCTCATAGTTTCTGCTAGTTTTTGTTATTGTTTGTTTTGCACTCCTTTCAGGAAGAGCCTAAATTTAGAGTTTCTTATCCCACCATTTTGGCTAATGTCACATAGTACTTTCTTAAAGAGGATTTTTCATGTCTAATCTGAAACCATGCCAATAAATTATTATACTCTGGAAAATTAAAATCCACTTGTCACTCCACATGTAATATTTTGATTTTGAATACGATTCTCTAATAAAGAAACCAAGAATCCTTGCGGAAATAGTTGATTCTACAGCTTGACAGGGGATATGGCTGATGAGCTGGAATCATCTTGCAGCTCCAACAAGAAAGTGCACACATGTACACACATGCATACCATAGTGAGGGTGTATCAAAGGGTGAAAGAAACCAATTTAAAAGAGCTCCCAATGTCCAAGCTTGAAACAATTTGAGCAACAAAATAAATAATAAAGTATTATATTACAACATCAAATATTAAAATACATACATGAGTCCATACTGACATAAATAATGAGCAAATAGATAGATGATCACAATAGACAAATCTTCCATGCAGAAAAATTCAGAATAATTTATGTAGATACTACCCCAAGGATTTGAGCTATACATAGTATTTTTTTTTTCTTAAGAGTACTTTTGGAAAGGGAAAGGGAAGAGTAATTTTACTACAGAGAAAACTGATAAACACTATCTCAGTCAGATGATTATAGTTAACACCAACAGTGGTAAGTTATATCGATAAAATATACCCTTCATATGATTTGATGAAAATGGCAATTTGTCTCTGTGGTTTTCTTCTTTCTACCCATCACCTGAAAAACAAATTAAAAAAACCCAGAAAACCATAATCATTTTCTAATCCTCAGAAACAAATCCAGCATACTAAAATTGAAGAGCAGTCTATAAAATGGCTAGTCGGTGTTCTTAAAAGCCTGTTGAGACCAGTCTGAGAAGTCATCAGAATCTAGAGGAGTCTACAAATACGTGACAAATAAATTTAATATGGTACTCTAGAGAGAATATTGAACAGAAAAGGGCATTAAAAACTCTAGAAGTGTTGTTTGTACTTTACTAGTGGTGTACAATATTTGTTTATTACTTGTAACAACCATACCAAAATAATTTATGATGTTAATAACAGAGGGATCTCGGTGTGGGGTATGTGGGAATTGTCTGTACTCTTTGCAACTTTAAAAAGAAAAGTAATGTTTGTGACACCTAAATATGAGAAATCAAAGTGTCAATGTCCGTAGATAATTTTTTGAAGCATATACATAGAAAAGTTTATTGGTCTATTTTTCATTTTGAGTGGATTTTTAAAATTTATGCATAATTGTATAGCATCATATAACCGCTATTTGGAAAACTTTGTTTCCCTGAGTTTTGCAAATACATATGCTGAAACTTGCAATTACAAAGGTCACATTAATCAATTTCACCAGCGATAGCATACAAATATTCTTTAAGAACTGGGCGATGTTGAAGCCCATGGTGGTAGGCATAAGATTTTTAAAAATTTAATTTTTCATTTATAAACTTATATTTTATAATTGACACCAAATACTGCCAGTTGCTATTCTTAGAGTAATAGGCTCACTTTATTTATTTCATAATATAATGGTTATCTAAATGAAAAATTTCTGTATGAGTTATGAGCTAAACTAGTCACCTATTTTATGGACCATTAATTTTGCTTTAAATTACTGACAAGCAAAAGATGATCATCCATATGCAGGTAGTTGGCAGACATTGTAATTAATTTTATAATGTGAAGGCAACCAATGAAAATATTACACTCCCTTTGTGTTTCTTTGAACTCAAGCACAAACAACTTGAAAGAGGTACATTGCTATGTAACCAGATGGTCTTGATGATCTATCAGACAATTAGATAAGTGTACATGTGAATCAAACAGGCAAACATCTCTTCTCTTGAAATTAGTTATCTATGTAATTTCAAACTTTTTTGTATATAATTGATTTATATACATATATATGAGTATAAATTGATTATAAGGCTATTACACAAAGAAGTAACAATGCTAATATATACTAAAGGGTGTCCATATATTTTCATTGCATTGTTTGCATATGTAGTTTGGAAAAATAAAGAAAATAATATTGTGGAGCTGGCTGATGGCTAGAGTAACTCTGGCAAAAATGACAATCTTTTCCTTTTCTTCTTTCCTAATTTCAGTTGCTGCATCAACATTTTCTGCGTTAAAATAATCTGCAGCAATACTGCATTTTACATTGTGACTTTATATGTATCCTTTATTAATATGTTCTTAATACGGTTTTCCGGAAATAGAAGAAGTCACAATTTTATGGTAAAACACACTGTACTACAAGAAGTTGTATGAATCACAGAATTGGAATTGGTTCATATAATGATCCAAATATAAAGGGAAAATACTTTATGTAGTAAATGAAAAAACATGAAGTGGGATCAATAGAACGAGTTCTTCTATAGTAAATTACACCTTCACGAATTGCATAAAGCTTTCTCATAAATTATTTCCTTTGAGCATAATGGCAAGCCATAGAAATAAGTAGGAAAGGTATCAGTTTTCCAATTCTAGAAGATGTTGTTATGGACAAAAAAATGTGACACCCCCCGCACCCACACATAAACATATAAAGATACCCATGTCCTAGTTCCTGAAACCTGTGACTGTTACCTTGCATAACAAAAAGGACTTTATGGATTGTTTAAGTTACAGATATTGAGATGGAAAGCTTGTCTTAGATGATCTGGTTGGACCTAATGTTATCACAAGTGTCACTGTGATAGGAAGCTTGGAAGGCCAGAGTCACAGAAGGAGATGTGACGATGGAAGCGGAGGTTGGAATGATGGGAGAACGGTTTAGAAGCTAAGGACAGTAGGCTACCTGGAAAAGCTGAAAAAGGCCAGGAAACTGATTCCCCCTAAGAATCTTTGGAAGGAAGATAGCCTTGCTGATACCTTCATTTTAGGACTTCTGATCTCCAGAACTGTAAAATAATAAATGCATGTTGTTGTTTTAAGCCATTAAGTTTTTGGTAAATTTTAATAGCAGCATAGAAATCTAATATACATGAGAAAACTCAGATTAAGAAAGTATAAATATTTGTACCCCCAATCTCAAAGCAAATATACTGTTGAGCCTAGACTTAACTTAGAATATCTGATTTGTTTTCAGAGGTAATACCATCATTCACATAACATTATTACAAAAGAATTTCATGTGAAGAAAGTCTCAAGGCATATAGATAGACCAATATAAAAAACTTGGATAGATATCAAAATCACATAAAAAAGTGACAGCAAAGCTAGTCATTAGAAGAACCCCTCCTGAATCAACCAGGATATAAATTTTTACATGAACATAGAGTCAGAGACATAGAAAAATGTTATAGAAAACTGATAGAGTAAAATTTACTCTTGAAATTTTCTCAAACCACCAAAAAGTTAACGTTGAAGTAGATATTCACATGCATTCAATTTTTAAAGTTTGTTTATATTTAAGAATCATCTTTATGTCATTTGAGATCAGTGGGAACTGGGAATTCATTGATGTAAAACAGGTTCACTGTGCGCTGGTTACCAGCTTGTCTGAATCTGGCAAGACAGAACTTATTCATACAAATAAGTGGATTTATCGCTTACAGATACACAGCAAGGGGCAACGGAAGCCTGTGATTCATTGCAAGCTGAACCCTCAAGGCTCAGGAAAGCTTCCTGGGATCAATGCAGCCTCATCTGTGCATGCTTCCCTTGCACCGCAGTTGAAGGACCCCCAAAAACAGCCCAGCATGGGTTTTATACCCTGGGGTCCTGTGAAACACTGGGTTAAGGTGTTCAAGATTATCCTATTTCTGAGAGGACTGGAAAAGAGCCCAGGTTGTTCTCTCCAATCTCCTTTTATCTCAGGATGTTGCATTCCCAGCACATCCTACAGTTATTCTTGAAAACTACAAATTAGAAAGCTGGGAGAAATGAGTCGGTGCGAGGCTACCAGGAGAACTGGACTGCAAATAACATTTTGCAACTCACACTGAATCCAGAGAAAATGCTGGAGGACCTGCCTGCAAGGCAGTTTGGCCTAAAAAAATTAAATCAGTGTCCTGCTCTCATTCTCTCTGCATACAGAATTGAATTAAGTTATTCTTGACAGGACTCATCTCCACTGATAAATGGAAAGAAGTGGGAAATGCAGGAAAATGTTTTTCCAGGCTTTGTTGAATGCAGAACCTCTTTATCAGTCCCTTAGAGATTTGAGCAGGACTGGAGATATGGGTATAATCACTTCTACAAACACAATTTTAAAAAAGTCAAATTTGCTCATGATTTAACTTCCCTAGGAAGTATTTCTTACTGGAATGTCCTGAGAGAACATTCTGCTACAAGCTTAATCTCTTTCCATTAGCCATGTATTAATTATCTAATTTCTTAAATATAGCATACATGTTGAAGTTCTGGAGTTTTAAAAGTGGGAGGGCAACAGTAAAATTCTTTGAGGTCATTCAATCTTGACCAATCTAATCTAATATTCATTATCTGCAGCCAGTGGTATCTCACTGATAGGAATGTCTTCTCACTGTTCTTCCTGATTGTATTGCCCAACATTTCCACTCCACCACCATTCCTGCTCAGTTATCCTGTTGGAAGGTCTGTTTAAAATATAAGAACATCTCTCACTTTTCTGAAGAAATTTCTTAAATGTTTATCTAAGGTATTTAAACTATACATCTTACCACACCAAGTCTTACAAACTCTATTTTCTTCCCACTTCCACTTTGTATAACCTATATTTCCACAGGATATATTATTTGCATAGGGATAATGATATCAAAGCTGAAATAATAATCTTCCTCAACCTGTATTTATTCTTCAAACCTTAGCTCACAATTGTGTAGCCTTCTTTGCCTGAACTCCAAGATCAATATGAGAGCTTCAAGCTTTGTGCAGATCACAAATTCTCTCTTTTTACCAATGATCACAATTAACTGTACTTATTTATTTATCTCTATGGGATCATCATTTCCTTAATTTTAGGTACTAGTTATTTATTAAATTTAAATCCTCCATGCCTAGCGTAAGGATTGATTGTCACATAATAGACATCCAAAGGTTATTGGTTTGCAGAATAAATTATTTTTTTACTTTTTCCCCTAAATTTACCAAAACGAATTTTACATTACACTCAAAGTTATAGCAATTCTATATTGGTCAAAGTAACTGAATTCAGCCTGGTAATTAATTAATGAAAATATTTCAATGTTCATATGCTCAGTCTAATATCAGTATTATACTATATCCTTTTGAGGGTGCATGTTTTTTGGAAGCAAACCACCTTCTTCATTGGCCCATTCATTTCTCTGGAAGCAATTAGTCTTTTGCCCAGCAACACGTCTACTTTTCACTTTAGTTGAAATTGGCAAAACTACCACAGGGAAGAATTGACATTTTCCATCAATTTCTGGAAAGTGCAGTAGTGCCAAATGTCATCAGAATTGAGTTATATTGGGAATTATTTTGAACTGCTCATGTACATGCTTGCAAAGTTTAATGTCAATCCTAGTGGCATAACAAGTAGGGCAATCTAGTGTCTGGAGCACCAGACTGGCCCTAAGGTTACTGAGTACTGCATTCAGTTCAATCCATCAAATACTTTTGGACACTTTTTATTATGCTCTTGTTGGACTAAAACTCTGTGGCATTAAAAAATGTGGAGGATATAGTCTTTACTCACAAAAATCATTCAGTCTAGAAGGAGAGGCAAAAAATCCACATATAAGAAATACTGAATAAGGACTCAGAAGACCAATTCTACAGTATAGCTAGAGAAAATATGCTTGTTACTTCATAGCCACAGAGCATAAAAAGTGAAGTCTTAAATTAAGTTATACCTTTTAATAGACAGCTGAATAACTATTGGGTACTATGTTCACTACCTGGGTAATGGGGTCGTTTATACCTCCTACCTTGTGTATTACACAATATATCCATGTAACAAACCTGCATATGTACCCCTTAATCTATAATAAAAAATTGAAATTGTTTGTTTTTAAAAAGACAAGTGGCATTTTACTAATTGCTGCCTGAATGTTTCAGTCAGTAAGAGCAAAGGAGCTTGGAAAGTTTGAGATCCAAGTAGTCTGGAATGATCAAGGGGCTTTTAACTCAGAAAAGAGGCCTTGGAATAAATAATTAAAGAATGGGCATCAAGTGAAGAAGCTGGGATGGGGGAAGGGAAAGAGCAACAACATGAACAAAAGTACAGAAAGAGAGTGCAGCATGGAATAGATCATGGCATAAAGTTAGATGACGTGTAGGAGGTATCAAGTGTTCCTTCTCTATCAACTACCATCAGGTCGAAGGTGAATCAGAAAGTGTCCCTGTTCCTCCATTTCTTTAGGTGCTGTACAAGGAGATGTCATCAGAAAGCAGACAGACAGGACTATGTATCATGGCTCTAGAATTCTGATTTATTTTACTCCATCCTGTACCAGTACCAGTTATCTAACCTTCCCATCCCCAATTTTGTCTGTAAAAGAAAAATAAGCACAATCTTAGAGTTATCTGGAAAATAAAATTTTAAAAATGCACATAAAGGTCCTTATGATAGTTCCTGGTGCATATTGTATACCGTTAGCTATTTATTTACTGCCATGCAAAGATGAAACAAAACAACAAAAACAAAACATTGTAAAACAAAACAGCCAACAGTCAAAAGGAAACAGTGGATTTGAATTGACTGATGATTTCTGCAAGAGTAGAAACATATTATTTAGATGTTCTCATGAGAACAGGAAACAAGACAAAAGTATCTGCCCAAAATCTAAAATGATGCATGCATATTAGTATATATTATATATGATTTTATGACATATCTACGTATATAAACATTGTAATATGTGTCATGCAAGTAAATATATATTTTAAAGTATTTTAAGTAGAATTAACCAGGTCATTCCATTTGATAAAAAAAGGTGGCCTAATACTATGCAAAGATTCAAGTGTAAAATATTCTATCAAGGTCATAGTTAAATTAATTCAAAATATTATACAAAGTTCTTTCCTGTAATTGGTATTTTGATCACTTATATGCACTGATATTTACAAAAAGCTAGGCACTTATTAAAAAAAACCCCTCTGTTTTCTAATTTCAAAATGTTATCTAATATGTGTAGGCAGATACGAGTGTCCTTCTTAGGGACAACTATTTTTCAGTTGAAATCTATGACTCCCTTACATCAAGACAAGTACTGCACGGTAAGTGCCCTCCTTACTTGTAATTGGGGCACTACACAGGAATCACAGCATCTAATTTGCTCTGGCAGCCGCATGACAGCAGGTTACCACTTAGTATTCTCTGGACAAAAGAAAGGATGATGAAGCACAGCTGTTTTTAAAGGTAGCCCATACTGGAAGCTGAATGGAAGAATCTATAACATGTTAAAGCACAACTTAGCAAACACATAGTGAAAATGTGTCAAGCATAAAAGGTAGTAGAAACTCACAAAAAGCCAAAAGAACTTGGGGAAAATATTCTTTAAAGGTTTTTACTTAAAAGGTTATGTGGGATAAGTTTTAGATTTCTTAGAACTCGCTCCTCATTGAGGAACACATTTGGCTTACTTTTTACAAAGGAAGCCCAGGGTGTGTGTTTTGTAAAGCTCTTTAATACACTGGCACACTGAAACCGTATTTTAGGCTACACAAATGGATTAAAGTTTAATATATCCAAGAATTACTTTACAAACATTTTAGAAATATTACATACTCATTTGATCATATCAGCTCTACCAATAATCAAAAATGATTTTCACCTTGATTCCTAACAATCATTGATTGGTACCAACTACCTGGAGTACTGTTTTGATGATTTTGAAGGTCATTGGTCCTCTCTTAAGCTTCGTTAAAGGAAAGGTCAAATGAAGGAAAGAGAAAATTCAATGGAAAATAGAATAAGAGATTTCAGAGACTGGAAGAAGGAGCCTACCTGTGGTGAGGCTTTTTCTGGGATTTTGAAACTAGGGTCAATATCTATTTGAAAACTTGGAAAAGTATCAAAGATATCTAAGAAAAGACTATCTAACACAGTCTTAGATAAGATTATGTAAGTTGTGAAGAGACATCTAAATTATAGAGCTTATGTATATACATGTATATATATATTTTTCTCTGTATACATATTTATGTATGTTACATGTGCATACATAGTATACACATATTTTATACGTATATGCACACACATACACATAAATATATATATACATATATACAAATATGTGTACATTTGTATATATAAAAACACATATATACATATACACACATGTACAGACATATATCTATTTATACACACATATATACACAACTAGCGCAAAGGACTTGGTTGAGAATTATTGTTTTGGACTTATTCAGTCCTGTGTTTAGATTCTATTTTGGCTACTTCCAAAATGTGTGGCCTTCAGCAAAGTTACTTAAATTTACTATGCCTCAATTTTCTCACATGTAAGAGAGAAATAATATGTATATATGTGTGTGTGTATATGTGCATTTGTATATGTGTATATATGTGCATGTACATGTGAGTATATGTGTATATGTGTGTGCTTTACATAAGTGTGTGTGTGTGTATGTATATGTATATGTTTCCTGTAATCTAGAACCTAGGCATGGTTAGTTAGTATTTAAGGTAACCAAATCAAAAACCAATGCTTTTATAGTGTTATGCTTACTCCAGTCATGAATCAATGGAGTCAGAATCAATGTAATTAATGCAATCTATTGTTTAAACTTGATTAATAAATTTGTCACCTAAGTTTATTCATTAGTAGAAATGATGTTAGAATATTTTTATGGTGAAATGAAAGTTCAGAGTTTTAACAGGTAGAAAATATCATACATGTATCTCAAGCTCTGCATGGGAAATGTGTAGAATCTGGCCCAACCAATGCTATTGGAGCACTTTTCAAGGTACAGAGTCCTACTGGCTCTGCCTCCCTCCTTTTCACAAAGGATCTGCCACTTCACAGAGTTACAACTCTGGCTGGTCTTCTGTTTATGTATTTTCTCACCTACTTCCAAGTCATCCTTGTGCAAAATGCTTAAATTATGGTGCCTTGGTCAGCAAATGGAAATTCTCAGAGATGTAGAATAGGTAGGTATATGACTGTTTTTCCAGATTCCTAGTAATGTTTGTATGCTGGAAGAAATTTGGCCTTAGACTTACCTTTATTCAGGCATTCCACTTGGATATGCGGTTCTTAAAGATATCTATCCATTATTAGCCTAACAATCTTACCAAAGGCAACTGTGGCTTGCTGAACCACTAAATTGGCCTGGGTCAGTTTGCAGCAATAATGCTCTCGTTGAATGCTCCCACTGTCAATATACTACAATAATTGCCATCAATACCTTTCTCCTCCCTTGTAGAGTAAACATCCTTTGAAGGGCAGGATTTATATCTTAGTCAGATCCTAACATATAATAAGTTTCTAGCAAACAATTTTAGAATGAGTAAATGGTTGGCCATCCTGAGTCATTTAGAGAGAAGCATAAATATTCAAAAGTGAAAGCCACCCCTGTTGATAAACAGGCTGTGCTATTCCTACCAGGACGTAAAGCAATGTTAACCATGAGACTTCAACAAGGCTATATAAACAACGCTTCTCCAATGAACCCTCCATGGCTGTAAAATGAATAACAACCCCTCCTTTTGAGTTATTGCTCCTTTTGTTTTTTGAACCAATGACATTTTGGTCTAACTTCATTGATCTCATCTCCTAAATAAATGTTGCTGAACTATCCAATTGCTAAATGCTCTGTTTGCTTGACAGCATCCAATCCACAGTTGGTCTTCACTTTACCTTCCTTAGAATCATTCACTACAAAACTAAATCCAATAAAAGTATCTCCTCACTCCATTTTGTGAGATATTTCTAAGACCTTTTCTGAAATGCTAAATAAAATAATTGATTTAACTATTGAATAAATTAGTTAATAAACTGTTGAAGAGGCTAAATAAAAATAATTTATTTAACTCAGGCTGTGTCTCCAGTGTGCTTTGGCTGGTGGGCTTAGAAGAATACTTAGTATAATTTAAGAAATGATTTTAATCTTTCAAAGTTGTATTTTTATAAATTACATAGAGCACATAAAGAACTATATTGAATAAGTTATTCTTGTTTAGAAATGTAATTTTCAACATCTAAATTTTATCTGATTGTTTCAACATTTTTCTTAATTCACAGCTCTTAGATTCCCCAACATCTGTGACTTGTCAGCCTCAGTCTTCCATGGTTTGGCTCCATTATCATCACTAAAGCCCTGTTGTATTAATTATAGACTTCATGTAAAGGTCTTTCACAGTTTATCTACATGTATTCATCTACTTTATTATGTCATAAACAAATTAAATGAAAGTTAAAGAAAAAGAACAACTGTCCCTACTTCTCATCTTGAAATGTGCTCTGTAAAGAGAGATGATACAGTTATCTGTGACTCCTCTTAATTAGAGAATAGGCTAGTGAGGGAATCCTGTGACAACTAGATGAGACCCAAGCTATAGACAAAACAGAAAACTTCAAAGCCTCTAACAATGTTTGTTATTTGCTAACATATGCTGTATTCTAATCAGCAGTTCATACTCCAGGGGTGGTTAGGTTATTTAGAAGGCCCTAAATATCTAAAGCTACATTGCCCTCACATGCACAAAGGAACTGTTAATTAAAAAAAAATGAGAAATTACTTTTTACTGAGGAATAAGTAATGCTCCCAGATGTATTGATTGCTTAGAAACATACTAATACTTTGATGCTTGAATGTGCAAGAGTATTAGAATTTGGGGAACCTTGCAACCCATACCATTTGAATTTCAATTCACAGCCCACGGGGTACCCTTGGAAGATTGTGCTGTCAAATATCATAAGAAGTTAGCTGAATTAGTCAGTAAACTATTATAACCATTATTTCAAGAGCTCATTTCATGTAAGGTCATTGTTAGCACCAAAACAAACAAACGAACAAAAACCAGGGAGTTAAAGTTTCAACGGGCCTTTATAGAAAACAATATGAATACTTGCAGATTATTTGATAAAAATGTTATTTATGGTGGCATAATTTGCTTTTATAAAATTTCATTTGATTTTGAGATTGTGAGGGAGATCGGGGAGGGAGGAAGCTATAGGACTCACCTAACTTTAATTACGAATCTACTGAATTCTATTCAAACAAACTTGTGAATAATTTGTCTGTTCACAATTGACCCAAGTTAGTTCACAGCACTCCCTGTGGTACAAATCATCTTAATATCTGTAACAGTCAGTAAATTTTCTTGCGCAGACCAGATGCTCATATGGTGGGAAGTGAAGAGATGGCACTTCCCTTTAACTTACCAGCTCTTCACTTCCCATCACTTCCTATATCATCCTTCACTGATGTCATTATGACCAGCAGCACCTTGCAGGGAAGGTGGGATGTTAATGCCCAGATTCTTGTGGTTGTCAGCAGTGAAAGAACTGAAAGAGCAAGTGTAGAAAAGAGAGTGTTGTAGACAAAGATGTAATTGGCTGAGAACCTATTATAGAGAGGACAGGTTTAGCAACAGACTTAAGGAAAGTCAACTTTTCTTCTAAATAATGAAGAGTATAATGACAGAGCAAGCGAGAATAAATAATTAATGAATCACTCACATGCTTAGTTATTGTCTCATAGAATGAAATTCTTCAACCAGAAGGTGCTTTAGAGATTACTTTGTCCCATAATGTTAAATAAAGCATTTAACATTATGTTATTGTTTTGAAATATTTTGGTGGCCAAATATATTAGGTTGTTTTATTTAAAAAAGATTCAGTCTGAGATTTTATTCTAATCAAATATTGAATACAATGAATTAGTTTAGGTTCAGCAAAGTTTGATTAAGAAGTATATGAAATTAAAGGGGGTCTAAAATGTGTGTCTACTTTACATATTTTTACTCTATTTAATGAAATAACCCTTATGTAAATTTACTTATGAAGAAATAGAATTTCAGAGTTAATAGTTTTCCCAGTCTTACAGCTAACAACTGGAGGAATGGACTGTGATCCTTCTTTTTGTGTCTTTTCAGACTCTTAATTGTGATGTAATATATCACATGCCCTTGTCAGAATGAAGAGAGACAAAAGTCACCACAGTGATTATAGATGCCTAGTTGTTATTTAAACAAAGACAGTCACCAAAAGCTTACTGATTTCACTTGCTACACAATTTTGCTTTGGATGACCTATGAACAAGTATGCCATGCTATCTAAAACAATAGTGACCAAAGATGAAAAAGAAAATTTAATTCTTTTATACTACATAACTTTTATTATGCTGTGCTTAAGGAGACTCAAGTTTTTTCCTGTATAAATAATAATACTGTTACAGAATATTAGAAATCATAAAGGCCACTGATTTTGAAATATAAACACTAACTTTTATACTGAACATAAAAGCAATACTATTGAACCATTAATCTGAAAAGAATCTCAAAAGAACATTTAATCTATCTCTTGCCTCAAGAAAGAACTTTATCGAAACTATTTATGTGAAATGCTAAATGCCTCCCAAGTATTTCAGAATTTCATTCAACCTGATAGGCTACACATATACAATAAGTATTGTATATGAATCTTAGTCAACTCACGTGTACAAGGATGGTAAACTATTTTTTCTACAACTTATTTTTCATTTCCAGCCCACATCCATCGTTGTCATTACACTTTCCCAGAGTTGTGAATTTATTGCACAGGCATTTTAGATTTGAAGGAGTCTGTTGAGACGCTCATTTTAATAGTTGGCATTACATTTTTGGCTCTATGGTTCTCTGTGTGTTTACTTACCTATTTCGCTTTCTGACTCTGCCAGAATACAGACAGAACAGAGTTATCTTCTCCCTGGGTTTCTGTTTTCTCACTGCTACCAGTGCATAAAACCAGTTTCTCTCCCATAGGCATGACTGAATCAGAAAATAATACAGGATTGATTCGCTTTCCTTCACCATCTCAGATATGCTCTCCTCTCATTTGGCTGAATCTGTGGGCAGATTCTTTTCTCTTTATGTTCACCAAAGTTATCCTGGTGGAGAGAGAAATTCTCTTTGACAATTGTTTTAACAAAGGTTCTTGGTAGTTTGTTATTCACCTGGCTGAGATCATAACCATTTCTGAACCAATAACCATTTCTGAGCCAATCAGCAGCACTACAAATGCACAATAGTCTGATTTTGATCCTGTGTCCAGTTCTAGAGCTGGATTGGTGTCCTCCTATGCACAGTATGTGTACTGAGAGTTAGAGATATCAATTACTGAAAGGAAACAAGGTAGGGGAACTGGAGGCTGACTATTTAAAATGATAAAATTAATTTCAGTATTAAACTCCTGCCAGCATTACTCTCAGCCCAATCCTGTCTCCTCATTCATGTCCCATTTTTGTGGAATCTCACACTTTAGAGATAAAGCTACGTTCTTTACTCTATTTGGCCAAGACATTTTCATGGCCTTGAAACTTCCTTTACTTAACCATACATCTTTTCTAGAATCCTCCTAATTGTGTATGCTTTTGGAACCCAAAACCGAGAGGGACTGGTGTACATTATTCTTGATTTAGGCAATGATTATCTGCTTGAATGATGGAGGGGGAAAGGAAGAAAAACGATGGGAAGAAGATGTATGCTGATGTTCAAAATTGTATCCTGATACATGGTTTAAACTCAACTTTATGCTTAATGACATGAAGAGTTTTCAATAGCATAATTAAAGAACATATAATATCTATAGTATAAAAAATAAAATGTTAAAAACGGTATATTTTCTAAAAATAAATATAGCAGAGAAAAAGAAGCCTCTTTTTACTAATAAAGACAAATACACTGCTGATGAAACTAACGGTTCATTGTTGAGTAGTAAGACGTCCAAGAGGCTGGTTGGTTCTGATCTTTCAGCAGGGATGTAGCTATACCTTTTTGAATTCCAGGAACCTAGTATACCACCTGACATGCAATTAGTAAATTTGAGAAAAAAATAAATAAATGCATAGATTGTGCTATCATTACTTTAATTTTATTTTTAAAAGCCATGCACTGAGATATTTTTTCTTTATTTATATTCTTTGATCAATTAAAACACTTCACACCTTAAAGAGGAAGAAAGCCTAGGCATGCAAGTTTTAAGAATTTTACAAAATCTAGAAAAAGCAACCCAAAACAATGGTAATATCCCCAATTTTTTTTCTGTTGTACAAAGGTAATGTGATAATTATTTTTTGTTGTTTTTCTTGATGTTAAAATGTATATTTTTTAATTACTAAAACAATTCACACTATCATCAGTTTAAAAATAGAAGAGGAATAAAGGAGAAAGTGGAGGAGAAGGAGAAGGAGAAAGAGAAAAAGAAAGAGAAGGAGAAGAAAAAACATCACCAAGATTTCTGTCACCAGATAGGACAATCATTGCTAGTTTAATGTACACCTTTGCAGCTGTAGTTTTTAATATCCAATTTATAGATTTTGTTTTTGACATAGCAATAACCATACTAAAACTTGCCAAGATTACACACATCATGTTGGTAACTTTAACTTTTCACATATTTGTTTATTGGCAATGTTTAGCATGTTTTTATGTTTGCTCTCTAGTTTTATTTTTCAATTTAAAAGCTATTTGTGACTGAAAGTCATTCGATTGTCATACAGTAGTAATTGGTTATTTAAATACAATTTAATTCAATGCTCTGCTAAAGACATAAGTTATTTTTCGTTAAATTCACTGGAGCTGTTACATTCAAATTTATCATTTTTTTGAAATCTGATTTATTTAACCATCAAATATACTTATTTTATATTTACTTTGCCATATTAAGAGTGGACTTTATGATAAATACATGGAATTTTTAAAATTTACATCTGAACTGGGCAAAATAAACATTTATATTAGGGAAAGAAAATCTAAAACTGACAAGTAAAATGAGTACCTACAAATAGGGCTCAAATTTCTTGACTAGGATTAATTTAATCCTATGGTTCCAAGGAAAATTTAGATTAAGACAATTAATCAAATATCAGTAATTTTTGAAGGTTCTTCCAGAAGAAATAAATCAGGATGTTAAATGTAGAAAAATGAATAAGCGATTATAGTAAATTAGCCATATTCCTATAGTGAGAAGAGCAAAGAACATCAAATCCTACCTCAGGCCACAGACATCCTTTCTATGAAAACCCTTGGGAAAATACAAGCACAACAGAGTTGCCAAGTTAATATAGAAAAAGTTATTTTATTGGTAAGTGTGGATTCTGCCTAAATTCTCATTGCAGACTGCTCTGAGACACGGGATTGGGCCAAGAAGGGCATCGTTTGCAATACATGCTTAAACTTGACAAAATCGTGTGCATGGGACCTTTTTGTTTTCACCATCTCTTCCCCCTATGCTGAAATCTGAGTTCAGAATCGTTTAGACTGCTTGGATAGACATAAGAGTAAGAACAAAAGAACAGACGAGAAAATGTGCAAGATCATGTCCAAGCTGGAGGCGTTCTACCAATCTCTGCCAATGGAAAAAAAGAGAATAGAGAGAGAGACAAATGGTTGGGTTTTCACTCTTCAGCGAAGGTTTGAGAAACCCTTATGCAGGACACAGCAGCAGTGGAGACTCTGTTATATATTGTAACTTAGATTTATAAAAATATTGTAATCTTTCAAGAAATTATCACTTTCAAGAAATTATTTCTTTCAAGTAGTTATCAAGAAAGGATCATTGTTCATAATAAAGTAGAGGGTCTTCAAGGCTGAGGTCACATCTGGCTCAACATTATGGTGTCAGGAATATAGGGACCAAAGGAAATAAAATTAATAGATTTAAATATGAGAAAAAGGCAGTGTGGTTTGGGGAGTAATTCACCTATTGTCATATTTTTACAAGTAGATGTCTGCTTTTGATGATGGAATAGATCCTTCCGAACGTATCTTCTCATAGTTACTCCATCATCTAAATTAGCTTTGGACTCTGATATAATCCTACCTGGCTCCCCTTCTCTGAACCATATCTTCTTTTACCATTTCAGTCTTAACCTATACATTCTCCATCTCCCAGGCATTTTTACTTTTTCATAGTCCATGTCGTTCCTTTTTCTCAATTTATGAATCTATTTCATGCAGATCTCCCGTACTTCTACTGTAAGATCTGCCTACCTTTCTCTTGTCTTCTTGTTAAGTTTATTTGTTTAGTTTCAACTTCTTCTCATCAAGAATAATTTTCTAAGCCCAGGAGCCTTCAGAGTATAATTCAACCATTTTATAAATACAGTTTCTCTTTTGGGAGATTTCAGTTATAGTCTCAATGTGGGTTAAGGTAGTATCTTGCTAATGAATCCACAGGTACTCAAATCCTTTTGCTGACCTCTTTTGTTAAGCCTGTTGGGACTGTTCATCATGCTCTTTGATATGAAAACAAAGCATTCATCTCTTTTCGTATTAAATCTTGATAGTGGGTTTGATCTCTAAGAGTTCAGTCTTTCTTCTATGATAGAACTTTTCCTTAGACTCCTTATTTTAATTTCTGTCATTTCTAAAGGTACATTTACCTCCAGGAAAATAGTTCCATGTTTATTTCACATATCTAATAGTCTCATAGCCTCTATAACAGCAAAGTTCTCTTGTTGCTCTGTGCTAATATGTCCCTCAAAGTCAAAGCATTCCAGGTGCAGGCTCCTGGTAGTGGTTTGCAGCTTTGGGATTGTGATATTTTTGTTTATGTTTGGTTCCACATTTATCAAGAAGAAGCTACAGTTCCTGTGTAATGAATGTGCCACTCATTTCCATTTGTTCAATAAATATACTCTACTAGAAAATTACATACAATTTCTTTCTTTTTTTTTGGTTGTACTGATTTTCTTTATTTTGTGTTGTAGATTTGTTTTGTTTGGTTTTTCAATATTGACTCCAGTTTCTCAGGGCAACATTTTTTCAATTTTGTCTCAGGGAAAATTCTCTTCCCTCACTCAGCCCAACGTTTGGTCTAACACCCAACTTAGATCAAGGCAGTTGCTACCTTAGAGCTCTCTTGTTATACTCATTGCTCTGTCATGGAGGTAAGACTCATTTTTATTCATTATTTTTGGAATCAGTTTAATTTATTAAGGAATAACATCTTTCTTCTCCTGGAATCAGAGATAATAGTGGTCATCATATGTAATTTCATGATGGAGATGGAGAGTGCAGAGATAATATGAGCGTTCAAGAAAGCTGCATGTGGAATCTAATGTGACTTTGGAATGCACAGGCAGCTTTGTGAACTAATTTATTTTGTTGCTTTTCTTTCCATTATGCACCAATTGAATTTTTATCAGCTTCTATTTGTGTCTTAATCGTTACATTTATACTTAAAACATATTTAAACTTTTAATTTTCACTTAAATGTATGTTTCTAACTGTTGAGTATACTCAACAATTTACATACACACACACATGCACACACTTTTAATTCATGTATGGTATTACTTTCTTTTTGTCTCTTTCTCCCCATGAACACCCTCCTCTTCTATCTCTAGGAACACTCTCACACACACGTTCACAACCAAGGAGAATTGCTCAGTTATTTAAAATCAAGTGATTGTCTTCTAATTTGAATTATTTTTTAATCTGAATAATGTTGGTTTGTTCAATACAGCTCAACCTGTATGTTAGTTTAGATATAAGCAAAAGATATTATGTGAAATAAAATAAAAATTATTTACATTTGGGTTCAAATTTTATAGGAAGATATTATGTTTTTAAAAATGACTTCCTTATAATTGAGGTTAAGCATAAGAATGGATTCACAAGAGGCAAAATAAAATCCAGCAATTCTTTTCTATGTGATCTATTTCTGTTTCTACTGATGAAAAAGAAGGGTTTAACAGCATGTATTCTGGAATAGAAAAGTGTATATTGAAAGAAGAAACTCTTACTCAAGCATGGGACTTTGTAACTTGGTGTGGGAATTATGCTTTCATCAAAATCCAGGAATTACTTTCATAATCTCTTCTTTAAAGTAACCATGTACTAAATGACCAAAACTTAAAGGGTAAAATGAATTATTTCAGTGGAAAAAATCTGACTTTATAATAAGAATGTGCAGTTATCTTCAAATCATCCCCAAAATTATTTACAAAGGGTTAAAAAGATAGGTTTAATATTGATTTACAACTGTTTTACTTTGAAAATTTTTCTGAAGTAAATATGTGAAAGGAGTGGACCACAAATAAGCTGTAAAGACATTCTTAGTAGCAATGCATAGAATATAGTATTTTTGTACAAATAAGAAGTCCTGTTCTAGGGACTTTGTTAGATTCCAAATAATAACATAGTCCTTCAAGGTAAAATATAGTTTATGAATATTTATTAGCCTAAAGGTGACTTATGTTATCTTGTTAAATTTGCAGTGTTAGACATACAGACAACAACCTTGAAGGCAGTTTTACCATAAATATGTGTCTGAGTCTGTGTTTGTATCTTACTGGAAAAAGAAATAAGTTTACACACCAAATTTTTAACAAATTTTCCTATGTAGAGAGATTAAATCCTATTTTTATTTTCTTTATTTTAATTTCATTGTTAAGTATTGTTCTTTCTGTCTTCATTCCACATATATTGACATATAATAAAGGTTAAAATCAAAGACTAGGTTTAGCCTTATAATTGAACACTACCAACAGCCCTTGCAGTCTTATTGAAGGCAAAAGACCCCAACTCAAATATAAAATGTACTTTACCTAGATTGGTTGTTAGTGCTTAAAACTATATAATTGACTTTTTGTTCTTTTGAGCATCTAAAATTCCACATTAAATATCGGGAGGGTAATGCTACTAAAAATGTAGAATACAATAAAGGAAATACAGGAATTAGGGTCTCAAGAAATAGGCAAGAAATATAGAAAGGCGACAGAAGAAAGGAGAAACTTCATGCTCTTTCAATTTTGTTTAGACTTTGCAATGACAAAACCCATGACATCCATACAGATAAATTTTCAACTCAATATAAGAATGAATAATTTGTATTCCTAAGTAAAGTTTAAAGTGCTTTTCAATTGGAAGTTTCAATTTAAAGTTACGATTCTCAATGATTTAAAAGGTGATTCACTAGGAAAATATCAGAACAATCAACTTTTTCTTTGTTGAAGACATGGTGGGATGAAAGAGGGTATTTTCTCATTGTAATATAAGTTGCATATACTAATCAAAGAAGGGTTGTAATACAGATGGATTTTCAAACCACAAATCCTCATACCTAGCAAAATGTATATATATATATATATATATTCCATTAAAGTCAATTTATATTATCTATAAGGACATTCACTATTACAGACATCATCAAGTATTTCTTGTATTGGGGCATCATATTAAAAGATCTATTGAAATATTTATCATGAAGTGAACTATTTATTTTTATTTATTTTAGTTTTCCAACAATTCCAATGCAGATTTTTCCACTCAGTTTCAATAACTGTGCTCAGACTGGTTTTCTCTACATTGCCATCCATTGTCATCTACATTGACAGAGAAGGGTTTTTTTGACAGAAAATTTTGGATATGAAAAAGCAATGGAATGCATAAATATCCCAAAATATCTCATTTATGAAAAATAAATATAACTAGTTGACTAGAATGTCTGAGCTAAAGTGGACCCATATCGTTGAATATTTGATAATCTACACTACAATAGAGTCAACAACAGAAGAGTTTTCATTTATGTAGCAACAGCTACACGTCCAATTCAATACACATACCTAAGCAGTTCTCATACCTCAGTTTGATTTCTTTAGAAGCTATTTCTCTTTGGAATATAATTTTATATTTTCAGTAACAGGTATACAATAGAAATTAATAAATGTAATATTAGGATTGCTTGCCTACTATTTTGAGAAGACAAAGAAAGAAAAAAAGAAAAGAAAGACAGTAGGAGGAGGAGGAGGAGGACAAGGAGAATGAGGAGAAGGAGAACCAGAAGGAGAAGGAGAAGAAACGTAGGAAGGAAGGAAGGAGGGAGGGAGGGAAGGAGGGAGGGAAGGAAGGAAGGAAGGAAGGAAGGAAGGAAGGAAGGAAAGGAAAAAAACATGGAGGAAAGAAAGACCCTTCAAATACCATGCTATTTAATGAGATTTTTAACGTAAATGGTTAACATTTTCTAATAGATTGAAATAGAGATGAACTAATTTATGAAAAATAGGGAAAAATAAATAAATATCCAGAGGGAAACATTAATAAATTCAACTAGCTTAAAAGCTTGATATATATTGCAAAGCAAAGTGACTCTGGTCAAGAATAATGTACTGCATATTTTAAAATAACTGAGATACTAAATTTCGAATGTTTCACCACAAAAAGATTAAGTAAGTGAGGTGTTATATGTGTTAATTAGCTTGGCTTAGTCATTCTCCATTGTTCACATATGACAAATCACCACCTTGTACCCCATAACGTATACAACTATGATTTATCAATTAAAAATAATATTAATGCAAAAATTTAGAGCACCATACACACAAAATAAATAACCCTAAAACTTGAAATATATGTATATTACTAATTAGTAAGCAAATAAATGAGCAGAGAGGTGATAATTTCAGAAATATACCAATTGGACTCTTAATTTAAGAAGGCTTTATTGTTTTTATATTTGCACTTGCTCAAACATTGGTGAATAATAAATGTTTAATCATAATCTATTTTGTCTTACCCCAATGGCATTTTTTGTTTGTCATATGGCAAACTCTTGTTTGTGATGTTATTTATTTATATTTTGACCATTGCTTCTGAATCATAAACATCTTTTGGAGAAGAAAAGATTCCGTATGGAGACTCCATTTCTCCAACAGCCTAAATGTAGGAGGTTGATACTTAGAATTTACAAATATTGTTTAAAAATACAGTATTTTAATGTTCAATGTTATAGCTATAAGTAATGTTATAAAAAGTTCTTCTCACTTTTTCCCCCTATTTTAAGAATTGGTGACTGAATTTAAGCTTAAATAAGGACACGATATGATTTATAAGAGAATAATCTCTATCTGATAAAACTTTAGGCATATTTTACTATGTAATAACTTAAATATAGGCAAAATTCTCTGTGATACTCTACCCATCTTTAATGTAGAAGAGAAGCAGTTGGGTAGCAAATTAGCTCTTCTGTGGCAATATGGTCTGAGCAACCATGTAAACAAAGAAATCTGCTAATCAAAAGCAATTTCTCATGAAACAAAGACAGCGGCTAATTGAGAGCATCTGAGGCTAAAATAAGATTAACTTCAAAATGAAAACCCCTGTAGCTTCTTGAAGGAAAGCTGTTGGGGTAATAGAAAGCTTACAGTAGTTTAGAAGTGAAAAATCTTCATAGAAATGCTATTTCTCATTCTCGCAAAATATTATTACAAATCCATAATTAACTTTCTCTCTAGTAAAACTGCTTGAAAAGACATAAGAAAATGATGAAAATGAATCCCTCGGGGTTAAAATAGGAAGGCATATTATAGGCAAATCTATGATAAAGTGAGCCTTCCACAGCCTGCTTGGTGCACCTTGCACAGCTGCTGTTTGTGCCTGAAGTGCAGAAGTGCATATTCTCGTGGGCTGTGACCCTCTTTTGCATCAGTGGAGAAGGCTACAGATACAATAACAGCGGCAGATTGTTAGGTGGGAAGAGTCACAGGGTTGAAGGCAGGCCTGAGAGTGGAGGAGGATGAGAAGAGATGAGGAAAGGGCCGGCAGCAGTAAACCCATGGGCACACCTTGTGCTGAGTAAAGATTACACGACAGAGCTTCTCAGAGCCAAACTTAATGGGTTACAAATAGAAAATGAGTTAAAAGATGGGACTTTATCAAAAGAAGAGGCAGAAGTTAGTGCCGCTTTTACCACATAGCACAGATAGGGTGAAAAGGATTTCAAAGTAAAAGACTTAGACATGCACTAAAATAGGACAAAGCTGAAATATATTGGTATCTCAGAGCTCTTGGTTTCATTTTGTGTAAAAATTGAAATATTACATCAACCCTGTTTTTAGGAGTATATATGTATGCATACAACATAGAAATATAAAAAATACATAAACATATATAAAGATATGTATTAAGAATATAAATAGATATACACACATGTACACACACGTATATATACACAAACACACATATACCTTACTACGTAAACAAATCTTTAACTGATTATTAATAACATCATCACTTATACATTATACAATTATATATAATATACATTATATATATAATTATACATAGATATTGAAATAGATTATGTACATGCATATATATGAATGTACAATATATACACAGTGTGATAGATAAGGGGGAGGGAGGGCATATATATGAATGTATAATATACACATAACTTAACAGATAATGGGGAGGGAGAGCTAGAGAAGAGAAAGAAGAAGAAAAAAAGGAGGAGAAGAAGAGGAGGAGGAAGGGGAGGGAAAGGTGAGGGAAGGAGAGGAAAAGGAAAGAAGAATGGCCACTTTTCAACATAGGATCAAAATTGAATATATAGAGATAAAAGTTTCTTAATTTTTCCATTTCTTAAAATGGTAGCCAAAAATTTATTCTTACTACTGAAGTTACTTCTAGTTTTAAGCTCAATCTCTTGTTTAACTCCTAGTTAAGCACTCTCTCACCTCCACCAAGCATTTTTCTGCCTGCAATTTCTTTCTTCTCTTACCAGAAATGATCCAAGTTCCACAGGACCTCATATATCCTTCTTATATTGAGAGAAAGGAATCAGTGCTAAGGTGATTTTTCCCCCTGCTTTTTCATATTTGTGGTCTTTCTTATTTTCTAGTTTCATATCACAAACAATGCAAAGTGGGTGCTTGAGGGGAGCTGGTGGTTTCCTCCCGCTGAATCCACCCTGCATTAGATCTTACTGGCACCAGTGATCCTCAGAGGCTCAGGTGTTTTCTCTAGCTGCCCCTAAGCTGATCTGTTCACAGTGCAGCCTCTGGTATGAGTTTTCCTTGCTTACAACTTTACAACTTTGGAATCTCCTTAAATATAGGCAAATCTGTGGCTCTCTTCATCCCTTTGTTGATATGAGGACAACCATGGTGAAGACCACATAGGCCCTACATCTGCCCAGACCTGTGAGGTAGTTATTTTTACTCTGTTGTGGTTGACTGCCCCATTTTAGGGAAGGACAGTCACCTAGGTTGCCTTCTTCAATAGTTTCATATAAGTGAGAAAAAAATCTCTGTATTAAAATTCACAATATTACCTATCTAGGTAATTTATCATCTCCACTACATACTGCAATCATTAAAAGGGGAACAATAATCAGAGGCTCTCATTCCTGTCACAATTCTCTCTTTTCTTTTTACAAATATCCCACCTCATCATCCCTGCCTAGCAAGGAATATTAGCTTTTCTTTTTATGTTAGGAAAATTGCTCTATTATCACCAAACATTATTTTCCGAATTATATTATCATTGTGATAAACTTTGAAAACATTGAGAATTAATTCTTGATTTGAAAAGTATTTTTTTTCAGAATCAAAACAAGCAAAAGAAAACAAAAACCAATTAAGCCTGAAGAGATGATTCTGGGATGATAGTGGAGCAGAAAACATCGGGAACCTGTCTCCCTACCCGGACAACAATGCAACAGCAGAATCTCTCTGATGTGACAATTATGAAACTCAGGTCTATTGAAAGCTTGAAACTTCCAGCACAAGAATTGGATGGCAAATTGCAGTTAGTTTCAGGGGATTTTAGCTCATAGCTCAGCGACAGCTATCCATTCTTCTACCCCAGACCCGTGGTAGGCAGCCTGCACATGTTCCTAGAGGAGCTTGCACAGCTTGTTGGAGCCATCTAGGCAATAAAGATCCTGTTCTACAAATATCAGAGATCCGTATTTGGATTACTAATTGCTGCTTCTAACCAAGGGGATATAAACACAAAGGTAACGGTCATTGTTGCACATCCTTCATTGCTTCAACCTCCCCACCTCCTCAGAGACTTCCAGGAGATTTAAAAGGCAAGTGTGCTTTCTTCCTTCCCACATTCATTTTTCTCTTTTCCCATTATTGATAGCCAGAAATTAAAGACTAGGACACTCCAAAAAGTGGATATAAGGGTGAAATTAGAAAGATATCATGCATACTAGGGAAAGTCAAAGACTGAAAAAAAAGTCTGAAATGACATTAAGTTTTTACCCCTCAGGCTGATCTTTAGTAGACAGATAGCATAAGATAATCCAAAGCACAACAAACAAAACAAAACAGAAACAACAAACTCTGGGGAAGGAGTAGAATTTTGGAATTGCTACAATACTAGTTTCAAATGTCTGCTGTGTAAAACAAAAACAAAATTCTAAGATATAAAAAGAAACAGGGAAATAAGGCCAATTCAAAGGAAATAAAACAACAACAACAACTATCCTTGAAAAAGGTGATGATGTATTAAACAAAGATTTTAAAACAACAGTCTTAAAGATACTCAAAAAACTAAAGGAAGACGTGGAAAAAGACCAGAAAATTATATATAAACAGAATGGAAATATCAAAATCAAAAAAAATTCTAGCACTGAAAAATACAATAAATTTTATAAATAATAATTAAAAAATTATCAGGACTTCAAAGGCAGATTTGAACAGGCAGAAGAAAGAAACAGTGAAGTTGAAGACAGAACAGTTGAAATTATTGAGTTTGAGAAACAGAAAGAATGAGACCAAAGTTAAAAGAGTCAAAAAAACCTGTGGGACAGGGACACAGTCAAGCTGACCAAAATGCATTGTGAGAGTCTCAGACAAAAAAAAAAAAAAAAGAAAAAAAAAAAAAGATGAAGAAAGAACAGAGGGAGAGAATATTTGAAGAAATAATGGTAGGATGAACCTAAAAAGGTTCACAATAAAACTCATTATACTCAAAATCTCAAAAGAAAAAAGAATTTAAAAAGTAACAAGGGACAAGCAACTTGTCACATAAAAGGGATCCTCAGTGAGATTATTGGCAGATTTATCAACAGAAACTTTGGAGGCCAGATAGCATTGAACTAATGTATTCAAAGGGCTACAAATAAAATGAAATAAAGTAATGTGTCAACCAAGAGTCCTACATCTGTCAAAACCGTTCTTCAAAAGTGAGGGAGAAATTAAGACATTTCAAGTTAAACAAAAACTGAAGCAGCTCATTACCACTAGAGCTGCTCAGCAAGAAACAGTAAAGGGAATTCTGCAGATTGTAATGAAAGGACACTAGAGCGTATCATGAAGTCATATGAAAAAATGAACATCTCAGTAAAGGTGTTAAATATACTGGGCAATTATAAAAGCTAGTACTATTTAAACTTTAGTTTGTAACTCCATTTTTTTTGTTTTCTACATGATTTAAGAGACTAACAATTAAAAAAATCATTAGTCAAAAAGTTAGTAGTATTATAATTTTGTAAATCTGTATTTTTATTTTGCATAATTTAAAAAACAAATGCATGAAATTATATTAATTTTTGTTTTTGGACACAGGTACTAAGATATAATTTTGTGACACCAGTAACTAAAAAAAGTGTGAAACAAGTGTAAGTTAGTAGAGTTTTTTATTTTATTGAAGTTAAGCTGGTATAAACTTAGAGTGTCATAACTTTATGTTGTTAAATGTAATTTCCATGGTAACCACAAAAAATAGTTTTAGAATACAGATGCTTCTTGACTTATAATATGGATACATTCTGACAAACTCACTGTATATTGAAAAATTGTAAGTCCAAACAGAAGTTAAGGATAGTCTGTATATACAAAAGAAATGAGAAGGGAAGTCAAACATTTCGGTACAAAAAGCAACTAAAAACAAAAGACAGTAATATAGGAAATGAGAGACAAAAAAGCTATAAGGTATATAGAAAACAAATAGCAAAATGGCAGAGGTAAGTCCTTCCTCAGTAATTACTTTAAATGTAAATAAATTAAATTATACACCATGACCAAGTGTGATGTATTCCTGGAATGCAAGCATGTTTCAAAATGCAAATATCAAACAATGTAATATACAGATTGGCAGAATGAAAAGAAAAAATTTATCTCAATTGATTGAAAAAATACATTTGGTAGATTTAAAATCCTTTCAGAATAAAAAATACTTAAAAAAATATGAGTAGAAGAATACTACCTCAACATATATATCATATGTAAAAAGTCGTAGCAAATATTGTTCAAAGACTGAAAGCTTTTTCTCTAAGATCAGGAACAAGGCACTTATATTAAACATAGTAGTAGAAGTTATGGCCAGAGCAATTATGCAAGAAAAAAGTCATCTAAACTGGAAAGGAAAAGTAAAATCATCTCTGTTTGTACACTCTTGGATTTTGAAAATCTTAAAGATTCCACAAATTCCTATTAACACTAATAAACAAATTCAGCAAAGTAGCAGGATACAAAGTCAACATGCAAATGCCAGTTGCATCTTTATATACTAATAATAAACATTCTTAAAAGCTACCAAAACAATGCCATATATAATAGTATAAAAAGTATAATCAGGAATTTTCCTAACCAAAATGGTAAAAGACATGTACAATAAAAACTATAAAACATAAATAAATTAAAAGATATTCTATGTTCATGGATAGAAAGACAATATTGTTAAGATATTACCCAAAGCAATCTGCAGATTCAATGAAAGCTGATGGTATCGGAGGATGGAAGAGAGAAACACAAAGCAAAGCTGCCCCATATAAGTGCCCCTACCTATACTCAGTGTATATCTGCTCCTCCATCTAAGACTCAGAAAACTCAGAAGTATGAGCAAAATAAAAGCTTTTTTTTTTTTGCATATCACTGAGATACAGAACACCGATGGGTCTTGACTTTTTATCTAATTTGCCAGTCTGTGTCTTTTAATTGGGACATTTAGCCTGTTTACACTTAAGTTCAATATTGTTATGTGTGAATTTGATCCTATTATTATGATGCTAGCTCGTTATTTTGCCCATTAGTTGATGCAGTGTCGATGGTCTTTACAATTTGGTATGTTTTTGCAGTGGCTGGTACTGATTATTTCTTTTCACATTTAGTGCTTCCTTCATGAGCTCTTCTAAGGCAGACCTGGTGGGGACAAAATCCCTCAACACTTGTTGTCTGTAAAAGATTTTATTTCTCCTTATGAAGCTTAGTTTGGCTAGAAGCATTCCCTTTGAAAACTGGCACAAGACAAAGATGCCCTCTGTCACCACTCCTATTCAACATAGTATTGGAAGTTCTGGACAGGGCAATCAAGAAGGAGAAAGAAATAAAGGGCATTCAAATAGGAAGAGAGGAAGTCAATTTGTCTCTGTTTGCAGATGACATAATTGTCTGTTTAAAAAAAAAATCATCTCAGCCTAAAACCTGCTTAAACTGATAAGCAACTTCAGCAAAGTCTCAGGATACAAAATCAATGTGCAAAAATCACAAGCATTCCTATACACCAATAATAGACAAACAGGGAGCCAAATCATGAGTGAACTCCCATTCACAATTGCTGCAAAGAGAATATAATACTTAGGAATACAACTTACAAGGGATGTGAAGGACTTCTTCAAGGAGAACTACAAACCACTGCTCAAGGAAATAAGAGAGGACACAAACAAATGGAAAAACATTCCATGCTCATGGATAGGAAGAACCAATATTGTGAAAATGGTCACACTGCCCACAGTAATTTATACATTCAATGCTATCCCCATCAAGCTACCATTGACTTTCTTCACAGAATTAGAAAAAACTACTTTAAATTTCATATGGAACCAAAACAGAGCTTGTATAGCCTAGAGAATCCTAAACAAAAAGAACAAAGCTGGAAGCATCACGCTACCTGACTTCAAACTATACTACAAGGGTACAGTAAACAAAACAGCATGGTACTGGTATCAAAGCAGATATATAGACCAATGGAACAGAACAGAGGCCTCAGAAATAATGTCACACATCTACAACAGTGTGATCTTGGACAAACCTGACAAAAACAAGCAACAGAGAAAGGATTCCCTATTTAATAAACGGTGTTGGGAAAACTGGCTAGCCATATGAAGAAAACTGAAACTGGACCCTTTCCTTACACCTTATACAAAAATTAACTCAAATGGATTAAAGACTTAAATGTAAGACCTAAAACCATTAAAAACCCTATAAGGAAACCTAGGCAATACCATTCAGGACATAGGCATGGGCAAAGACTTCATTACTAAAATGCCAAAAGCAATGGCAACAAAAGCCAAAATTGACAAATGGGATCTAATTAAACTAAATAGCTTCTGCACAGCAAGAGAAGCTATTGTCAGAGTAAACAGGCAACGTACAGAAGGGGAAAAAATTTTTGCAATCTATCCATCTGAGAAAGGGCTAATGTCCAGAATCTACAAGGAACTTAAACAAATTTACAAGAAAAAATCAAACAACCCCATCAAAATTGGGCAAAGGATATGAACACACACCTCTCAAAAGAAGACATTTATGCAGCCAACAAACATATGAAAAAAGCTCATCATCACTGGTCATTAGAGAAATGCAAATCAGAACCACAATGAGATACCATCTCATGCCAGTTACAATGGTGATCATTAAAAAGTCAGGAAACAACAGATGCTGGAGAGGATGTGGAGAAATAGGAATGCTTTTACACTGTTGGTGACAGTGTAAATTAGTTCAACCATTGTTGAAGTCAGTGTGGCGATTCCTCAAGGATCTAGAACCAGAAATACCATTTGGCCCAGCAATCTCATTACTCAAAGGATTATACCCAAAGGATTATAAATCATTCTACTATAAAGACACATGCACACGTATGTTTATTGTGGCACTGTTCACAATAGCAAAGACTTGGAACCAATCCAAATGCCCATCAATGATAGACTGGATAAAGAAAATGTGGCACATATACACCATGGAATAGTATGCAGCCATAAAAAAGGATGACTTCATGTCGTTTGCAGGGACATGAATGAACCTGGAAACCATCATTCTCAGAAAACTAACACAGGAGTAGAAAACCAAACACTTCATGTTTTCACTCATAAGTGAACAATGGGAGTTGAACAATGGGAACACATGGAAACAGGGAGGGGAACATCACACATGAGGCCTGTTGGGGGTTGGGAGGCTAGGGGAGGACTAGCATTAAGAGAAATACCTAATGTAGGTGGCAGGTTGATGGGTGCAGCAAACCACCACGGCACGTGTATACCTACATAACAAACCTGCACGTTCTGCACATGTATCCCAGAACTTAAAGTATAACAAAAAATTGGAAAAAAGGTTATGTATTTCATATATCCCTGTTATTATAATGTAATGGATACTATATTATGCTACTTGAACTTTAAATACTTCTTTAAGAACATGTTTCTGAATGGTGGAGAAGAAAGATTATGAAACCACAGGCAGCTGAAGGTGAAGGGGCTTCCTCCAAGGTGTGTGTGTGTAGAAATGGTACACAGAATGGGGAGAGCTGAAATCTTACAACTTTGGTTGTAATTTTACACCCTGGTCCTATTCATAAGTTTTCCTATAAGTCCCAGTCAAAAAGCACTTAGAAGTGGGGTTCATGTATACAATCTAAGAATTTTGTTAACAATATAACACCACATATAACAATTTAATAGGAGGCTTGAGATAAAGAAAAGCTCAGTTCTCTGGAGTATCTTAAAGAACAATATTGGCACTTCTTTGGCAGAGAATTGCACAAGCAGCCCACAATCTCTGAACCAGAGGCTAAGCCAAAATACTCAGATGACATTTTAAAATAGGGAAAATGAATTTCAAGTGCCTTAAACCATCCAGAAACAAGTGAGAAAAAGAATGGTAGCAACTAATGTTAATCCATCCTGTTACCAGAAATTGATTAACAATCATATTACTGGAAGAGAAGCTCTTTCAGTATCTCATATGATTTTAATAATGCAGCCTTATTTTCTACAGTGAGAAATTGTTTCCTTACGTGACTACTTCTTAGTATAATGCTTCAGTATATGTCCAAGCTACTGAGAGTACAAAGAAAATGCTCTCACCTCAATCAATTACGGTAATCGTTAAGACAGTCATCTTTTAAATGATTGACTATAATTATTTCAATATTTCATGCTGCGGTATTACTGTGGTTTCTGCAAATCATTGCAGTGATATTTTTCATCTTCAGTAGGTATGAAATAAGTTACTTTTGTTCTGAATATAATTTCATAAATTTGTCATCTAGGTAAGATGGGCTATTCATGTAAAACACAAAAGATTTCTTTTAAATGAACTTCTTTTCAGCTTATCTGTGGTCCACAAGATACACACAGTGGGAGCAAACTAGAAGGAGTGGCAGACACAAAACTTGGCAGAACTTTAAGAAAATCTCAACTTGGATTTTAGAAGTTGTTTAGTTTAACTACAGAAGGCTAAAAATAAAGAATGGTTTTTATCATACAGATCATTCAGATCTTATATTTGTAAGATATAAGCAGAATGTACTTTTTCTCTAGAAGAACTAATGTGCCAGTGGCATATCTCTATCTGAAGGTTTACCTGTAGACATGTAGATTTTCAGGGGTAGAATGTCCACAAAGGCAAAAGTTAGGCCCCAAAAATTGCCTTGCTCAGTCTTTAGCTAGATTAGAAGTTTTCAAAATTCACAGTCCCCTGTGTACTCCAGCCTTGTGTCCTATCACAGTGTCCTGCTCATGGTAGGTAGGATTAATGATTGTTGCATCTTAGAAGAGATGGTGTAGTCAGCTTTCATATCCGTGGAAATCCAGTATTGACAGTTAGACTTGCCTAACTCATTTAATCTCACTTTTTCTGTAGATAGAAGAAAATATTTGATTTAGAAATTAAGAGCGGGGAGTAAAAGAATAGTTGGAAAAGAAATATTTATTAGTCGAATCTAGTGATTTTCTTTCTCTGGCTTTTTATTCCTCCCTAGCCTACCACAAAAATTTAGCAGAGGATTTGATAGTGGAATTAAGAATGTGCAGGAATTCCAATATGTCACTGGTCTTTCGTGATTGCAAATGAAACTGAAATAAAAAACCCTGAGGCTCATGCTCTTAAAAATATCCTTGAGAATTCTTCTGCCTGGGAAGCACACAGCAGGGAGCCATTCTCTTTCCTGCATCCTTATTTTCTTGTATTTGTACCAACAATATGTTTTCATTTCTCCTCTGAAAGTCTCGAGATAGCCAGATTTACAGATTAGCTCTTCCTTAAATGATATTCTTGGTTCTCTCAATCAAGAATTTCTTGGATATAAACCTTACTGTACATTTTTTAATAGTGTTTGAATCTCTCTCTCTTCTCTGTTCCTTCCTCATGTATACATATTTTTGGTCCATGTTCTTGGCTTTGATGAATGAGACTTCTGTCCTTTGCTCTGTTCATTCCTCTTTGACCCAAAGCCTCCCCTGCTGTCATTGTTTTGTTGCAGTAACTCCCTTAGTTTTAAGCAAATGATTTTTAAAATTGTCCCTTGAACAACATAGTTGTTAACTGTGTTGTTCAAACACAAAACAGTGGACCCACTTTTAAGCAATTTTTTTTAAGAGTTCGTGTCTTGCTCTGTCACCCAGGCTAAAATATAGTGGTGTGATCATAGCTCACTGTAGCCTTGAACTCCTGGGCTAAAGCGATCTTCCTGCTTCAGCGTTACGGGTAGATTTTTTTTCAACCAAGTGCAGATGAAAAATACAGTATTCAGGAAATGCAAAACTCATAGATAGTAAGGGCTGACTTTTCCTACAGGCTGGCTCCACAAGGCCTACTCAAGAGACTTGAGTGTGCACGGATTTTGGTACGGGGTTGGGGTCCTAGAAACAATATCTCCTGTACACTGCGGGATAACTGACAACTCTACTTCACATCGCAGCTATCTCCCTAGTATGGCACACCCTGTGGCAAGCAATGCTCAAAAATCTACATTTTGTTTCCATTTCCTTTCGTTTAGGGAAGTAGAACAGCTTTCTTTTGAGGAAAAGAAAGCACAAAATCCTTGTTGTCTTTTACTGAGATCAAAAGCTACTTCTTTGCTCCAGGGGTGGGTGTGTGGGGCTGGGATGGCCACCATCATCTAAACATAAAAATGCAATCCTCCAGCCATCTGGCTTAGGACTGGGAAACATCTCTTATACTGCAAACTGAAGTGGGTCAGTCATGAGTAGTGTGCGTGAGTAGAAAAAAAAAAATAATAAGGACACCCTGAAGCAGAACTTCCAATAGTGTGGCCCTGCTGGGAAGCCAGAACATTAACGATAGAGTACCAGCTACTGCAATCAGAGATAAAATGGATATTTTTGATGTACGGCCACAGGCTGATTGCGAAGGAGAAAGGCAAGATTTCAAAGACTGCCAGGTTCTACCAGCACTGGCTACAGATTCAAATCTAAGGAAAATCTTTACAGATAATTTGATAATTGTGTCAGCTATTTCTATGCACAAAGGCCACTATTTGTTCAGAACTGAAAATGTAAACAAACAAAAATCAACATGCACGCCTTAGTTATGTTCACTTTCTGATCATCTCAAGTTAAGAAAAATAAATATATTTCTGTAAAATTATTCATAAAATAAGCTACAATTCTATTCTCGACATAAACTGCATATAATTCATACAGAGAAGATTTGTATAATCATAAAACAGGATAACAATTTTTTTAAAAGCTTAATAGGAAGAAAAAACTCTTTTTAGCAGTTGGCTTTTGATGTATCTGATAATGATTGGGAGACAGAGTTTGAAATGACCAGGATTTCTTCATTGATGGAACTTTATCTAGTTTTATTGATTTGTCTGTTAAAGTATGCTTCCTCAACTGTAGCCATTTCTAAAAAATAAACCCATGATTTGCTACAAAACCAAATTTCAAAGTGTACAATAAGGGGCACTTATATCAAACAACCTCTTCTGTATAAAGTCTGTATGGCAATACTGTGTCATTTAAGATTTCCCGGGATGACACACTAATTTTTTTTTTTAAGTTTTTTTTTCTTTTATTATTATACTTTAAGTTTTAGGGTAGATGTGCACATTGTGCAGGTTCGTTACATATGTATACGTGTGCCATGCTGGTGCACTGCACCCACTAACTTGTCATCTAGAGGGGCACCAAGAACGGTATCTACCTCAAGCCCCACTGCAAGACATCAAAGCACTTTTTTTAGGGCTATTAGGCAGAATTGGTTTACCTGGCTGGAGTAAGATGCTATTTTGTTTCCTCTGAATTTCGAAAGTTACTGGCTTACTTGAATCCCTCACGTAACTTAAGGGGCATGCAAAATATCATGGCAGAGGAATCAAACAAAATTCTCATTTACTATCATAATTCTTAGATATTTCATCATGCCAATGTGATGAGTGGTTAATATACCTGTCTTTTAAACTTAGAGTAATTAAAAATAACCAGCCCACAAAATATAGTTTAGTGAAAGATACAGATAATGTAATGGTCAGGCTTCCACTTATTTTATTTGCTGCTGAGGGCAGACAATTAAATCACAAGCTTATTGGTAACAAAGTTCTGGACCTCATAACTAATGTTATTAAAAATACTTTCAAGATACCTGAGTTTTAATGTAAAAATCAGCAAAAAGTAAATCTTTCCTAAAACATTTTTAAATTAAAATATAACATATATACAGAAAAGTGCTCAGCGAATTTTCAACAATTGAACCTACCCATGTAACAGCAACTAGAGCTAGATAAATAATATTTTAATATTTGTATCCAGAGATATTTCCCTGAAATCACCCACTCTTTCTTCTGTGTAATCATTTTCCTGACATAATCCATGTATAAGTTTGGCCTTTTTTTTTTTTTTTACATTTATATAAATAGAAGTAGAATTGTCTACAGAATTGAAGAGGGAGGGCCACATGAAAAATTAAAATGCTGAGGCAGTCATTCAAAGGTCATTAATTTTGAGATGGTGATAATAGAAGATTAAACAAAGTTTGGGTCCTGTGCAACTGCACAGGTTGCAGACCCATAAAGCTAGCTCTCTATACAGTATATAATTTTATATACATAAAGATTTTTTCTCCTATTGTATTTGCAAAATTAATCTTTGTTACTCCAAATTGTATGTTTTTTTCATTAGCATTATGGCATAGTTTGCTATCTTCTTTTGATGGAAACTTGTATTATTTCTAATAGAAATGATTATAAATAATGCTGATATCAATACTCTCCAGCATGTCTTTTTGTAGATATTTACACTCATTTCTTTTGCACTTTTACCGAACAATAAAATCTCTTGTACTATAGTGAGCATGTTTACGAATCTAATAAATTTACATTTATCAAATTTTGCCAGTTTTCTAAAGTTAAGGAATAAGTTTAAACTCTCATTAGCATTGTTCAAGTTTCCAAAGCTCCATATCATCACCCACATTTGGCAATTTTTGTCTTAAATTTTAACAAACTTTGTAGGCATTTAGTAGAAGCTAATCACAGCTTAATATGCAGGCTGAACAACTTTTCAAATATTTATTGACAATGAATAGTTTTTTTCATGTTATAACTGTTCAAGTTTCTCTTCCACTTTTAAAAATTGATTTGGGTGTCCAGTTTACTTCTTAATGATTTATAGGAGTAGTTTATTTCTTTTATATGCAAGCACTTTATTAGGTATACATGATGTGATGTAAACTTTTGATGATGGGAAGTTTAGGGTTTTAATAAAGTCAAGTTTATCTATAATTTCATTTATGTTTAAAGGTTTAAAAATATTGTCAAAATTACTGCCTTTTATGCAAATATTGTCATTTGATCTTTGGAAAAGGAGCAGAGAATACTCAATGGAGAAATTACTGTCCTTTCAACAAATGGTGCTTGAACAACTGGACATCAATGTGCAAAAAAAAAATGAATGTAGAAACAGACCTCACACGTTTCATGAAAATTAATTCAAAATGAATCATAGACCTAAATGTAAAGTTAAATACTGTAACATAAAACTCCTAGAAGGTGATAGAGTGAAAAATCAGGTAATCATGGGTTTGGCCATGACTATTTATCTCCAATACCTTGAGCATAATTCATGCAACATAAAATTGGTAAGTTAGATTTCATTAAAATTAAAAACTTCTGCTCTGTGAACTACACCAAAGACAAATAAAAAGACACACCCCAGACTGGGAGGAAACTCATATCTGACAAAGGATTGGTACCCCAAAAATACAAAGAACTCTTAATACTCAATAATAATAACCCAGTTAAAAATTGGGCAAAAGATCTGAACAGATACCTGAACAAAGAAGACATGCAGACGAAAAATAAGCATATGAATAGACACTCTACATCATATGTCATCAGGGAATTGCAGATTAAAGCAATAGTGAGATACAGCTGTGCTCTTATTGGAATGATCAAGATACAGAACACTGTTAAACACCAGAGGTTGGCAAGGATGCAGAGTAACAGGAACTGTCACTTATTGCTGGTGGGAGTGCAAAATAGTACAACCACTTTGGCAGACAGTTTGGCCATTTCTTAAAATACTAATCATATTCTTATCATATAATCTAACAATCCTGCTTCTTAATATTTGTACAAATGATTTGTAAGCTTATGCTCACGCAGACACACACATATACACATTTGTGGCAGCTTTACTCGTAAGTGCCAAAACTTGGAAACCACCAAGATTTCCTTCAATGGGTAAATAGGTAAACGAACTGTGGTACATTTATACAATGAAATACCATTTGATGAAAAAAATAAATAAATGAGCTAGCAAGCCATAAAAAGACAAGGAGGAAAATTAAGTGTACATTGCTCAGTGAAAGAAGCCGGTCTGAAAAGGCTACATAATTTGTAATTCAAATGATGTAACATTCTGGAAAAGGCAAAGCTATGAAGACAGCAAAAGGATCAGTGACTGCTAGGTGTTTTGGGGAGAAAGGGAGGGATGAATAGGTAAAGCACAAAGGATTTGGGGGGACAGTGAAACTATTCTGTATGACATGGTAATGGTGAATAAATGTCATTACACGTGTCAAAATCCATAGAATGTACAACACAAAGAGTGAACTTTACTGTAAACTATGGAATTGAATTAATTATAATGCATCAATATTGGCTTATCAATTGCAACAGATATAGGACATCAATGCAAGACGTTAATAATAGAGGAAACTGAGTAGGCTGTTGGGATATTTGAGAACTGTACATTCTGCTCAATTTTTCTGTAAATCTTACAGTGCTCAAAAAATGTAAAGTGCACTAATGAAAAAATGTTCTCTTCCAAATAATGCTCTTTTCAGTATTATATTTTTTAAATTTTATCTTTTTATCTGTCATATTTAAATTGGCATTACATCAAGAATATTTATGTATGGTATGAGACAGGAGCCATGTTTATATTTCCCCCTTACATATATTAATTTATTCAGATCGATTTATTTAAAAGAAATTATTGTCCTCCCACACTTCTGTAATGCCAAGTATGTTGTAAATCAGATATTCATATATATGTAGGTCTGCTTCTGGATTTGCCTTTAGGTTACATTAGCCCCTTTGTACGAATACCACAATAACTTAATTATTCTAGCTTTATAGGAAGTCAATATATTTTAAATTTAATCGACGGTTTGTTATTTTTTAAATTGTATCTTTCATTTGCTATCTAAAATGTTTATATACCTTTAGAATTAATCAGCCAACGTTTACAAATATATACTGTAATTTTGATTGATTAATTCCATAAATTGAGAATTAAGGAATAATTTTATCTTTTTAACATTGTTTTTTAATCCATGAACATAAAATATTAGATTCCTCCATTTATTTAATCATTATATATTTCAATAGTTTTTTTACAGCCCAGAAATCTTATAGGACTTTTTGTTAGATTGATTCCTTTCATTTATTGATTTTTTGTGAAATTATAAATAACATTGTTCATTTTTATAATTCTGTGTTTTGCATAGAAATACAATTCAATTTGTTCAATTGAAGGGAAGATACAGTCTTTTTCAGACAAGCAAATGCTGAGAGAATTTGCCACTCTCAAGCCAGCACTAGAAAAACTGATAAAAGGAGCTCTAAATATTGAAACAAATTCTTGAAATACACCAAAATAGAACCCCTTAAAGCATAAATCTCACAGGACCGATACAACAAAAACACAATGAAAAACAAACAAATAAGATATTAAGGCAAAAAATAGCTTGATAAATAGATGAATAGAATAGTACCTCTCATCTCAATACTAACATTGAATGTAAATGATCCAAATGCTCCACTTAAAGGATACAGAATGGCAGAATGGATAAGAATTCACCAATGAAGTATGTGCTGTCTTCAAGAGCCTCACCTAACACATAAGAACACACATAAACTTAAGGTAAAGGGGTGGAAAAAGATGTTCCATGCAAATAGAAACCAAAAACGAGTAGGAATAGCTATTCTTGTATCAGACAAAAGAAACTTTAAGGCAACAGCAGTTAAAAAAGACAAAGAGGGACATTATATGATGACAAAAGCACTTGTCCACAGGAAAATATCACCATCCTAAATATTTATGCACCTATCACTGGAGCTCCCAAATTTATAGAACAATTAATACTAGACCTAAGAAAAGAGATAGACAGCAACACAATAACAGTGGAAGACTTCAATACTCCACTAACACTAAGCAGGTCATCAAGACAGAAAGCCAACAAAGAAATAACAGATTTAAACTGTACCCTAGAACAAATGGACTTAACAGATATTTACAGAAAATCCTATACATTCTGTTCATGAGCACATGGAACATTCTCCAAGACAGATCATATGATAGGCCACGAAACAAGTCTCAACTAATCTAAGGAAATGAAATTATATCAAGTACTCTTTTAGACCACCATGGAATAAAATTGAAAACCAACTCCAAAAAGAACCCTCAAAACTATGCAAATACATGAAAATTAAATAACCCGCTTCTGAGTGACCACTGGGTCAACAACAAAATCAAAATGGAAATTTAAAAAAATGTTTGAACTGAGAAAAAAGAGAAATCTAAAAGTTTGGAAAACATATTTGAGGAAATAATCGAGGAAAAAAATTGAGGAAAATCAAGTAACTAGAGAAACAAGAACATACCAAACCCAAACCTAGCAAAAATAAAATAAATTAAGATAAAATAAAAATAATGAAGATAAGAGCAGAACTAAATGAAGCTGAAACAAACAAACCACAAAAGACAAATGAAACAAAAACTAGTTATTTGAGAAGATAAATACAATTGATAGACCATCAGCAACATTAACAAAGGAAAGAAGACAGAGGATACAAATAAACTGAATTAGAAAAGAAATGGGTGATATTACAATTGATATCACAGAAATATAAAAGATCATTCAAGGCTATTATGAACAACTTTATGAACATCCATTAGAAAACCTAGAGGAAATGGATGAATTCCTGAAAATATACAACCTTCCTAGATTAAACCAGGGACAAATAGAAACTCTGAACAGACCAAAACAAGCAGTGAGATTGAAATGGTAATTAAAAAGTTACCAAAAAAAAAAAAAGTCCAGGACCAGACAGAGTCACAGCTGAATTCTATCAGAGATTCAAAGAAGAATTGAAACCCATTCTAGTGACATTATTCCAAAAGATAGAGAAGTAGTTCTCCCTAAGCCATTCTATGGAGCCAGTATCACCCAAATAACAAAAGCAGGAAAGGACATAACAACAACAACAACAACAACAACAACAACAACAAAACTATAGACCAATATCCCTGATGAACATATATGCAAAACTCCTCAACAAAATACTAGCTAACTGAATCTAACAACATATCAAGAAGATAATCCACCATGATCAAATGGGTTTCATATCAGGGATGCAGAAATGGTTTAACATCTTTAAGTCATTAAACGTGATACACAACATAAGATAATTAAAAACAAAAACCACATGATCATCTCAATTGCAACAGAATGAACATTAGACAAAATCCAGCATTGCTTTATAATTAAAACCCTCAGCAAAATCAGCATAGAAGAGACATATCTTAAGGTAATAAAGGTCATCCATGACAAACCCACAGCCAACATTATACTGAATGAGGAAAAGTTGAAAGCATTCCTCCTGATAACTGGGACAAGAAAAGGATGCCCGCTCTCACAACTTCTATTCAACATAGTACTGGAAGTTCTAGCCAGAGCAATCAGACAAGAGAAAGAAATAAAGGGCATCCAACTTGGTAAAGAGGAAGTCAAACTCTTCCTGTTTGCTGATGATATGATTGTATACCTAGAAAACCCTAAAGACTCCTCCAAAAAGCTCTTAGGGCTAATAAATGAATTCGGCAAAGTTTCAGGATACACAATTAATGTACACAAATCAGTAGCTCTGCTATACACCAACAGTGACCAAGCTGAGAATCAAATCAAGAACTCAAATCCTTTTACAATAGCTGCAAGAAACTAAAACAAAAACAAAAAACTTGGGAATATATTTAACCAAGGAAGTGAAAGACCCCTACAAGGACAACTACAAAATGCTGCTGAAAGAACTCATAGATGACAGAGACAAACAAAAACACATCCCATGCACTTGGACGGGTAGAATTAATATTGTGAAAAGGACCATACTGCCTAAAGCAATCTATAAATTCAGTGCCATTCCCATCAAAATACCACCATCATTCTTCACAGAACCAGAAAAAAAGGAATCCTAAAATTTATATAAAACCAACAATGAGCCCCCATAGCCAAAGCAATACTATGCAAAAAGAACAAATCTGGAGGCATTACATGACCTGACTTCAAACTATACTTACTATAAAGCCATAGTCAACAAAACGACATGGTACTGGTATAAAAATAGGCATATAGATGAATGGAAAATAATAGAGAACCCAGAAATGAAGCCAAATACTTATAGCCAACTGATATTTGAGAAAGCAAACAAAAAAAGATTGGGGAAAAGACACTCTATTCAACAAAGGGTGCTGGGACAATTGGCAAGCCACCTGTAGAAGAATGAAACTGGATCCTCATCTCTCACCTTATACAAAAATCAACTCAAGATGGATCAAAGACTTAAATCAAAGTCATAAAACCATAAGAATTTTGGAAGATAACATCGGAAAAACGCTTCTAGATATTAGCTTATGCAAAGACTTCATGACCAAGAACCCAAAATCAAATGCAACAAAACATTAATAAAGAGATGGGATTTAATTAAACTAAAAAGCTTCTGCACAGCAAACGAAACAATCAGCAGAGAAAACAGAAAACTCACAGAATAGGAGAAAATCTTCACAATCTGTGTATCTGACAAAGGACTAATATCCATAATCTATAAGGAACTTAAACAAATCAGCAAGAAAAAGACAATTCCATCAGAAAGTGGGCTAAGGACATGAATAGACAATTCTCAAAAGAAGATATACAAATGGCTAACAAACATATGAAAAAATGCTCAACATCACTAATAATCAGGGAGATGCAAATCAAAACCACAATGTAATGCCACCTTACTCCTGCAAGAATGGCCGTAGTCATACAATAAAAAAAAATAGATGTTGGCGTGGATGTGGTGAAAAGGGAACACTTTTATATTGCTGATTGGAATGTAAACTAGTACAATCAACAGTGTGGAGATTCCTTAAAAAACTAAAAGTAGAAGTACCATTTGATCCAGCAATCCCACTACTGGATCAAGAGGAAAAGAAGTAATTATCCAAAAAAGATACTTGCACATACATGTTTATAGCAGCATAATTTGCAATTGCAAAAATGTGGAACCAGGCCAAATGCCCATCAGTCAACCAGTGGATAAAGAAATTGTTGTGTACACACACATATATACACACACACACACACACACACACACACACACACACACACCATGGAATGCTACTCAGCCATAAAAAGGAATGAAATAATGGCATTCACAGCCACCTGTATGGAATTGGAGAGCATAATTCTAAGTGAAGTAACTCAGGAATGGAAAACCAAACATTGTGTGTTCTCACTCATAAGTGGGAGCTAAGCTATGAGGATGCAAAGGCATAAAAATTATATGACTCGGGCGAAAGGGTTGGTGTGGGGGGTGAGGGATCAAAGACTACACATTGGGTACATTGTATACTCCTTGGGTGATGGGTGCACCAAAATCTCAGAAATCACCACTAAAGACCTTATTCATGTAACCAAATATCATTGGTTCCCCACATACCCATTGAAATAAAAAATGAACAATAAACATTAAGTAAAAATAAATTGCAAGGGAACCATGCTTAGAAGGGAAAGACTGTGTCCCAGAATTTAGAGATTCATTAAGGACTAAGTTAAACTGAAATAGACTTATCTTAATGAAGTCACCACAAGTTTCAAAAGACCAATTCATAACTTAAGTTTCTTCTAGGAGAAAGTTAAAATATTTTTAAAATTATTATTTTAAATTTAAATTATTTAAATTTTAAATTATTTATTATAAATTTTTAATTAATTATTTAAAATTATTAAAGTTAAAATTTTTTAAAAGACACATAACGCAATCCAGGGTTTTATAGTGGATCATTACCAATAAGCAAAATTAAAAAGGTGTTTAAAAATGTGACAACAGGGAAAAATGAGAACCATTGCTCAAAATTAAAGGTAGTCAATAGAAACAAGATCACAGATGACTCAGATATTTAAGACAAGAATTTGTGTCATCTATTATAATAAATGACAGTGAAAATATGGTCAAAATAATTGAATATGTTTGGAATTGGCATAGGTCTGGCAATTAAAAGAATCATATTCAATATTAGACATACTCGTAAATGCTCAAATAGAAAATTTCATTGGATAGGCTTATATAGCACTGAGAGAGAAAGATAAAAATTGTCAGCGAATTTAGACAGAATAATAAAAATGATCCAATGTGAATAACAAAGGGATTTTCTTCTTCTTAATGAATATAATCACATTTCTGTTTTGATGAGTGATCCAACATACATGTAATATCATTCAAGAAGTAAGTGTTTGTAATTAGGCAGATGATTTTTACTACAGTAGTATAATGGAGAGTCACTACATTAAAATTGCTTTTTAGGAAAAAGAAAGAATCAGCCTGCCTTCACTGCTTATTGAAAAATATAAACAAAATTTAAAAAACAACAAAAACATTGTGTTTAGGAATCCATCGTACAGTATAGAGAATGGAAAGTGGTCACATTGGCCTTTTCTTCCTGGGCAGCTAACAAAATATAAAACTGAAGATTATCAATGGGGAAATGGCTTTTTTTGAGAACAGTGCTTCTCTGTACATTGTAACAATGCATCTGCTACCATAATGGAAGTGATAATTTGAGTGGAAGTAATAGGTTCAATCTCTTGAAGAAAGAAATAAAATGTTTTTCTTTGTTCTTCCTTGTATCTTTTGGATTATTAATAAATTTTGGCGCTGGGTAAAATCTATGATTCATGGGAATCTACCTTAAAGGTTAAATCATTGTGTTGATACAGTTGCTTACTTGGAGCATAAGTGATCATAAAAGTTCCATATAACTCATAAGGTGTTTAATGGTTGTCATAGAGAAAAACTGAAGAGAAATTACGTGTTGGAGAAGTTAAAGATTAATTATGCAATGTCTCATTTATGCCTGGGTTTGATTTGGGGTGATGAGACCAGTGACATAATATATAGTACTTTATCCAAGGTAAGTTTTAAGAGTGCATTTTCTAGGGTAAGATCATAAAAAATAATTGGATGTTGCAACATGAATTTCAAAGATAATTTCCCCCAATCATATGCAAATTATCTTGCTGCCAGTATACAAATAATTCAACAGTCAAAATTCCCAAGGCAAATAATTTCTATTTTGAACAATAGTTATTATTTACATGTATTTCTTCCAAGGATATCAAAATAGTTTAACATAGTGTTCTCAGCCATTATCCTCAGCAAACTAACACAGGAACAGAAAACCAAACACTGCATGTTCTCACTCATAAGTGGAAGCTGAACAATGAGAACACGTGCACACAGGGAGGGGAACAACACACACAGGCCTGTCAGCGGGGCACGGAGAGGGAAAGCATCAGGATAAATAACTAATGCATGTGGGGCTTAACACGTAGGTGATGGGTTGATAGGTGCAGCAAACTACCATGGCACACATTTACCTATGTAACAAACCTGCACTTCTTGTACATGTATTGTAGGTGATGGGTTGATAGGTGCAGCAAACTACCATGGCACACATTTACCTATGTAACAAACCTGCACTTCTTGTACATGTATTGTAGGTGATGGGTTGATAGGTGCAGCAAACTACCATGGCACACATTTACTTGTGTAACAAACCTGCACTTCTTGTACATGTATTCTGGGATGTATGTATTTTATGTATTTTAAAATAAAATAAAAATTTTTTTAAAGATTGAAAATAACACATACTGCATTCCCAGACAACAAAATAATTAAAATTAATAACACAATGATAACTGTAAATCCCAAATATTTAAAAAATTAAACTACTCGTATCTAAGTAACAAATGATTCAAAGAAGCCACAAGACTAACTAAAACATTGTTAACTAAATGAAAAAATATATATAACATCAAAATTTGTTGAATGCATTGAAAGCTGCTTAGAGGAAAATGTATAGCATTATATATATACACACACACATCATATATATAAATAAAATATATAATTAATATATATAAATAAAATAAAGATTAAAAAATCTAAATTTCCACCTTAGAAACCTAGAGAAAAAAGAGCAATTAAAACCTCAAGCAAGCAGAAGGAAAGAAAGAATAAAAATTAGATAAGCAATCAATGTAATTGAAAACAAGAAGACAGTACAGAAAATTAATGAAACAAAAGCTGTTTCTTTGTAAAGATCAATAAAATTGATAAGGTCCTAGACAAACTAAGAAAAAAAAGTGAGAACACAAATTACTAATAAAAATGTAAGAGGAGTCATCACCACTGATTTCATGGACATTAAGGGATTAAAAAAGGAACATTATGCATAATTTTGTGCTCACAAATTGTTAAGCTAGATGAAACTGATCAATTTCTTGAAAGACACACCTTACCAAAACTTATAAATTTAGCAATATAAAACCTAAATAGACCTGTATTTATTCACTAAATTGAATACATAATTAATAACTTCTCATAAAAGAGGCAGTAATTTCAGACGGATCCACTTGTGAACACTACCACCCATTTATAAAAGACATGATGTCAATCCTTCCATATATTCCAGAGAATAGAAACAGAGGATACACTTTTTTTTTTCTTGCTCTGTTGCCCAGGCTGTAGTGCAGTGGCACGATCTCGGCTCACTGTACCCTCCGCCTTCTGAGTTCAAATGATTCTCCTGCCTCAGCCTCCCGAGTAGCTGAGATTACAGGTGCACGCCACCACGCCCAGCTAATTTTTGTGTTTTTAGTAGGGACAGGGTTTCAGCATATTGGCCAGGCTGATCTTGAACTTCTGACCTCAAGTGATCCACCTACCTCAGCCTCCCAAAGTGCTAGGATTACAGGCCTGAACCACTGCTTCTGGCTATCTTCTTGATTTCTTCCATAAGGCTAGCATTAGTAAAATAACAGATTCTGATAAACACATTACAATAAACAAAAACTACAGACCAATATATCTCATGAACATAGACGCAAAAATTTTTCAACAAAATTTAGAAAATAAAATTCACAATGCAAAAAAAAAACAATTATCAACCATAGCAAAGTGGTATTTAATCCTGATATACAAGTCTAGTTAAACATAAGAATTTACCAATTTAGTCTACCAAATTGTAGGTAACAGAAGAAAAATCATAACATCATAAGTTGATATAGAAAGTTTATTTGACAAAAATTGAACATCCATTCATAAAAATAGACTCCTTAAGATGTAGGATTATAGGGTAACCTCCTCAACTTGTTACAAAATATATACCAAAAAACCTAACTTCTAACATTATAACAGTTGGCATCATCACTTAGGTGAAAAAATAGATACTTTCCTCCAAAAATTGAGAATAAGGCAAGGAAATCCTTTCTCACCATTCCTACTCAATGTCATGTGGGAAGTCCTAGCTACTGTAATAAGAAAAGAAAAGAAAAAAAAAAAAATATATATATATATATATACGGGTTGAAAAAAATGAAATCACTGTTTATTTGCAAATGAAATGACTGTATATGTAGAAAATACATATCCAACAATAAAGCATTGTTGGATATCAACAATAAAAGAGTTGGGAATTCAAATGGCAGGACCACTCTGAAAGGCATTTTCTCACCTTCTTGCAAAGCTAAACATAGTTTTGCCATGTTGCTGCCATGATTGCCAGCAGCAATCATGCTAAGTATTTTCCTGACAAATTTGAAAACCTATATCCACTCAAAATACTGTGGGTGAATATTTATAGCAGTTTTATTTATAATTGTAAAATATGGAAGCAACCAAGATATCATTTTATACGTGAGTGAATAAACAAATAGTGGCATGTCTATACAATGAAATATTATCCAGAAACAAAAGGAAATGAGATATTAAGCCTCAAGAATATGTGTCGTTGAATCTTAAACGCATATTGCTAAGTGAAGTATGAAAATCGGATAAGCTTAACACTGGGTAATTCCAATTATATAATATCTTATTAAAAGCAAAACTATAGAGATGATAAAGCACAAAGTTTTTTTTCTCTTGGCTAGTAAAACTGCTTTCTAAATATGTTAATAGCAAATATCTTATCAAAACTCTCAGAACTTTACAGCACTAAAAGTGAACATTAATGTATGAAATTTTGAAACAAAACTTAGCAGGTTTGGAGAGCCTCTGATCCAATGACAAATGTGCAAAAATAATCTAACTGTATAAATATACTGTATAAAGCAACCTCACTGGAAAGGTTGGGATAAAAGGTGCTTTGGAATGCATGAGAGGAGTCTGTAAGAGGAAGGTACAAGGAAGTATATGGATCACTTTGCTCTAACTGGTAAGATTGTTTCCCATGGGAGTGTGCAATTCTGATATGTCTGTCTATCTATCTATCTATCTATCTATCTATCTATCTATCTATATCTATATAAATATATACATATGCTGAATTCAAAAATTAATGTGTGATGGCTGGTGGCAGCTGGGTTTTCACTGTTGTAGTGCAAATTTATAAATTACCAAGGTAAGTAGCTTAGAATGATGCATATGATAATAGAGGTATCAGTATAAACTCATGTATAGCCTCCCAAAGTCCTGGATTACAGGCATGAGCCACTGCGCCGGACCAGCAGTTTCTTATAAGCTAGACCTACATTTACCTAGCCATAGCCCTTAGATTTAATCAGAGACAAATAAAGGCACATTTCCTCTTAAATACTTTAATACATTAATTTTCATATCACCTTTATTTATCATAGCTCAAAACAGGAAACGATCTGAATGTTCATCTACATAAAAAATGATAGTCTGGGTGTGGTGGCTCACGCCTGTAATCCCAGCACTTTGGGAGGCTGAGGCGGGCGGATCATGAGGTCAGGAGATCGAGACCATTCTGGCTAACACAGTGAAACCCCATCTCCACTAAAAATACAAAAAGTTAGCCGGGCATGGTGGCGGGCGCCTGTAGTCCCAGCTACTCGAGAAGCTGAGGCAGGAGAATGGCGTGAACCCAGGAGGCAGAGCTTGCAGTGAGCCGAGATCACGCCACTGCACTCCAGCCTGGGCAACAGAGCGAGACTCCGTCTCCAAAAAAAATAAAAAATAAAAAACAATAAACAAATTGTCATGTATTCATACATAGCTTAACAATTTAAAAGAATGAAGTACAGATACATATAACAACATGAGTGGATTTCCAAAACACTATTTTCTGCAAAAGAAGACAAGAACAAAAGATGATTCCATTAATGTGTAGCGTAATATTAATATAAAATCCAACAAAACATCTTAATCTACCATGATAGAAATAGTAACAATGGTTCTCTCTGGGTTTGGGGCTGGGGAGATTGCTTGGGTTAGAAGGATTACCTAGGTTGAACAAGAGATAACTTATTGGGGTAATGGAAATATTTTATAGTTTTATTTGATTGATTATATGGCTGCTTACAACTATAAAGCACATCAAATTGTTCATTTAAAATCTATGAATTTTACGGCATCTCAACTTATTCTTACAATAAAAATAAATCAAATACCTTTGGTGATGCATAGCAAGTAATTCTCAGTCCACAGGTCTGAATGTGAATCCATTATTTGTTACATTACATGTGAGCATGGATTTTATAGAGGGGAGGAGAACAGGTGGTGGTAGGAACTAGTCCTTTCTAATGGTAAGAACGGAATACTTTTAGACATGGAAGAGTTATTGATGGTTTAAAGTGGGAATCACGATCAGCTAATGACTTATACATTAATTTCCTAATTTATGTGAAATATTACAAAAATTGAAGGGATGAACAGAAACAACAAAATTTACATCTTTCAAATTGTATGCCAAAGTGAAACCTATAAAAAAGGATGAGTTTTTTTGAACTACTTTTCCATTAACTTCTGCTCCAAGCACCTCTGCTTGATTTGTAACATTATTAAAATTCAGCAATATTAAAGGTTAATTTCATTTTGGCAGTAAGTCATAAAACCAATCTAAACAATTATAACCTTTTCTCTATGGGCCAATGCTTTCAAAATGTCTAACAACAAAATTACATATTTTTGAAGTACAGCCCATTAGTAAAATGTTAATGTCTAAGATATCTATTGCATGTTTTGAGCTGTTTAAGGAAAAGAGGAAATGGCCTGATCACTATGGCAATGTGTTGTAACAAAACTTCATATTATTATGTTGATGAATAGATTAGCCTTTTGTTTTCTGTTGTTCCAGCATTAGGTTTTATTTGGTAAATGAGTTTACCTACATATTCATTTCTCATATTCAATACATACATTTCCTGCAAATATTGTCTGAGATAAAGTATATAAACTTTAGATTCAGTGATGAGCCAAAAGTGGAAGTTCAAACGTAATAAATGTCACTTTCTCCACTACCCTAGAGCTTCACTACTTCCTCCTCCAGGGTTCATCAATTATCAAGTAGAATTGATTTCCAAATCCTAAGTCATGTTAGAAGTAGCTTGTTAACCAAGGACAGCTGGTTACAGATGGGTTACTTTCTATTTTCTTGTGCCATAATACCTTCAAAGATACCTTCAGGAGTTCCAAGTAGAGCACATTGCTTCTTAAAGATTAATGGAAAGTTTAAGAATTTGTATTCAGGATATTCACTTTTTAATACTGAAGAAGTGCTAAAAGCAAAGCCAGGCAAAGTTATTAAAATTCATGAAAGAAACACGGACAATCAATAAGTATGGTTCTGCTATAAATATCTACCAGTTTAGTCAGCTGTGACCTCACTGAGATAACTTGCCTTAGAGTTGCGATCACTTTCCCTCACTTCAATCAGTCCAGCACATCCCAAAATAGAGCTAGGAACTAGAAATTCACAGCAATGTCTTAGAAGGGAGCATTAAATGTACTTCATGCCTGAGTTTAATTGTAATTTTTATGTAAACTTTTTAGTTTGAGAGAATTGTAGGTTTACATGTTGTTTACTGTAGGAAATGATGTGTAGAGATGAACCAAGTTTTCCCCAATGATGATATCTGGCAAAACTACAGTACAATATGACACCAGTATATTGACTTTGGCACAATCAAAATGCAGAACATTTCCATTACCAAAAGTGTTCCTGTTTTTATGTATATATCCTTGCCCACTACCCTCCTGCCCTGAATTCCTGATGAACCCCTGGCATCACTAATCCCTGCTATACTCCTGTAATTTAGTCATTTCAATAACATTATTTAAATGGAATCATATGATATGTATCCTGTTGTGACTGGCATTTTTCAGTCCACATAACTCTCTGAGATTTATGCAGGCTTTTGTGTAAGGCAATAATTTGTTCTTTTTCATTGCTAAGCAATATTTCATGGTATGAATATCTTGCAGTTTATTTAACTATTCACCCACTGAAACACAATCTGGGTTGTCTTCAGTTTTGGCTATTACAAATGGAAACTGCGTAAACATTGTGTGCAAGTTTTTGCATAGACATATGTCTTCATTTCTATGGGGAAGATGCCCAGGAATGCAATTCCTGAAACGTATGGTAGTTGTATGTGTTTACATTTTTTAAAATGCCAAACAGTTTTTCACAGTGGGTTTGCAACTTTACATTTTCATCAGCAATGTATGAGTGATCAGGATTTTCTGCATTCTTACTTGCATTTGGTATTATAACTACTTTTTTTAGTGATTCTGATAGGTGTATCGTGATATTCCATTGTGGTTTCAGTTTGCATTTTCCTAATGAATAAGAATGTTAAATTTCTGTATGTACTTACTTGTCATCTGTATATCCACTTGAGTAGAATGTCTCTATGTTTTGCCCATTTCTAATTTGATTCTTAAAAATTTCATTTTGGTAGTTTTTTGTGTATTCAAGATACTAATATTTTGTCCAATATGTGTTGTGCAAGTAGTTCCCACCAGTCTGTAGCTTGTCTTTTCATCCTCAATGAGGTTGGTCTTTCATACGATATAAATTTTAATTTTAATGAAGTTAAATCTACCACAATTTTTTTCTTGCATGGACCATGATTTCAGTGTCATGTTTAAGAACTCTTTGCCTTAGCCTCCGAATATTTCCTCTTACATTTTTTTTTTCTAAAAGTTTGATAGTTTCAAATTTTACATATAAGTCTGTGGTCCATTTTCAGTTAATTTTTAGTTTTTTCTTGAGGTTTTCTGTTGTTGTTGTTGTTTCTTCCATTGACTTGCTTGTCACAAATCAGTTGGACATGATGTGTGAATTTATTTCTGGGTTCTGTGTCCTGTTCCAATGATCTATTTATTTCTCCCTCTATCAACCCACAGTTTTGACTACTATAACTATACAATAACCTGGCATTTGGGCAGACTGTTTTCTCACTTTTCAAATGAAAATTTTACATTTTATAACAATCTTGACTTTATTATAAAAAAAAACCTTCCAGGAATTTTCATAGGAATTGCATTACCTATATTAACTTGGGGAGATTTGAGTGTTTTACTATATTGAGTCTTCCAATCTATAAATATGGAGTCTCTCTCTGTTTTCCAAGATGTATTTTGATTTCGTCCATCAAATTTTTGTAATTTTTAGATTTGAGTCCTATGCACCTTTTGTTAGATATTACCTCAAGTATTTTGTTTTTGAAGGATTGCAAATAGTGTTGTATTCTTAATTTCAGTGTACACTGTTTGTTGCTAGTATATAGAAATATGTACTATTGTTTATTGCTTATCTTGTAAACTGTGAGCATGTTGAATTCACTTAGTAGTTCTGGATGACTTTTATAAAACATTTCATTTAGGACTTTCTATGTAGACCGTTATGTTATCCACAAATAGGAACTGCTTTGTTTCTTTCTTTATGTTTCTTTCTTTTTGTTTCTAATATGCGTGTCTTTTATTTCCTTATGGTAGAAGCTATGATTATTTTTCAGCACTTTGTTTAATAAAAGTAGGGAGAATGGACATTCTTGCCCTACTCCTAATTTCAGAGGTTTAAGCCTTTGGTATATAGCCACCAATATAATCCCATTTGCTCTTTATCAATTTGAGGAAAGTCTCTTCTACTCCTAGTTTTTCTGATAGGTTTTAATATAAAGAAATATTGAATTTTGTCAAATGTGTTTTTTTTGCATTGGTATGACCTGTGATTTTTCTTTTTTATCCTTTTAATATGCTGAATTACATTATTGATTTTTGAATATTGAACTTGTTTTGAGTCCCTGAAATAAACCCTAGTTTTTTTGATGTATACATTTTCAACATGGAGATATTGTTCTAGAGTTTTCTTTTTTCTTACAATCTTTGCCTGGTTTTGGTTTCAGGGCAATAGTGGCTTCATAAAATAAATAGGAAAGTATACCCTTCTCTTAGATTTTCTAGGAAAAGTTGCCTAGATTTAGTGAGATTTCTCCCTTATAATTCTCCAGTAAAATCACTAGAGTCTGGAGGTATATTTTTTGGGTGTTTCATTTATTTGGGATTTACCTAGCTTCTTGACTGTAGGTTTATATCTTTTATCAAATTTGGCAGGTTTTAAGCCATTATTTTTTCAAGCACTTTTTAAGCCCCACTTTTAAGACCGATGATGTGAATATCAGACCTTTTATGACTGTCTTACATGTCTCTCAGGGTCTGTGCAATTTTTGTCAATATATTTTCTCTTATGTTCAGATTGTGTAATTTCTATTGCCATATCTTTCAGTTCACTATTTCTTTTCTTTGTCTTCTCCATTCTGCTGTGGATCCCATCCATTGGGTTTTTTATTCAAATTGTTTGGTTTTTCAAAACTAAAATTTACATTTGGTTCTTCTTTGTGTATTCCATTTCTATGCTGGGAATTTATAGTTCTTTTTTGATAGCTTTTTTCTCTGTTTTAAATGTGTTTTTAATTGCTTTTTGAAGCATTTTTTATAACAGCTGTCTTAAAATTATATATATAAACATATATATTTCTTATATTATCTTTACTTAGAGATTTGTGTTTTATTATCTTGCAAATTTTAAATAACCACTGGGCTTTTATTTGAGCATTTTTTAACATTGATTTCTTGGACTTTCTTGGACTTCATAAGCCATTCACAGTGGGATTTTCAGATGCCAGACAGAAGACTAAGAAAGAAGGCAGAAGAAAACATTTTTAAAATTAAAAATTAGAATAAATTAACTTTAATTGAAAAATAATTTTTTCAGTTCTAAAAAACATTGTTTTTTCTTATATTCTCTATTATATAAGTGATTCTGTTGTTCAATAATTTCTTTGAGCTATTAACATTTTTTTAAATTTTAATGATATTGTTATTACATATATTGACAACTTTTTTATTGCTTGTATTAATCTAAAGATAGATTAAAACTCTAAGTCAATAAGTGGCAAAGGAAAAATTCTTCTGCAAAACAAATTTACTTTTTTCATTTCTTACAAAAATTATTGCGTAAGTATTGGTTTCTTTCAGAGAAAAGGGGAAATAAAATGTAACCTCAAACTCTACTCAACATTTAGCATCATTGCTCTGGTAACATCTTTCGAATGTGACAGAATTTTATTCTTCTTTCATTAAAATTTCTTTCTAACACTCACTGGTTAATTTTAGACTAATGAGATTTCTTTTGGCTGTAGGTTTTCTTAATATAAGCAGTTTATTAAATTTTACTCTCTAAGTTATATTTCAATTTTAATTTAAGTGTTTTCAACTTTTTCTGAGAACTTCTCTGCCTTCTCAAAGAGAAATAATTAGTGGAAAATAATAACCCCCCCAATCACAATTCACTAATTTCAGGATGTATTTACTAAATATAAAACTATTGAATAAATTAACTTTTAGCTTAGACTGGATACAGAAATTGACACTTTCTGAAATGAAACCTAAGAAAATGAAAACATGACAACATGTGTTTCATTACTGGTTGCAATAAGTAATCATCATTAATAATTTGTAAATAACCTACTTATGCTACCGTAATACTACCTCTGAACAGCTTAAAAAGATGGGACTCTCAAAATTTAATTAACATACTGACACTTATTCTCAGAGAACTTTTCCTGAATATGACTAGTATAACAAATCTGTATTGACCTCAGCTGAGTAGTGAAACCACCTTTGCAAAAATTATAACAGAAAATTATGACAGTGAAAAAGAACTGACCTAACTGACTCCATCTTGCTTCTAACCTCCAAGCTGTCTGTTCATTCCTGGGCTTAGGCTGAACTAACTTTTGGAGGAACTTAGTTTATAGTTTAACTTTGAAACAAAGACAATAACCCCCCTTTCCCAAAACAAACCCTCTTCCTGCCTGGGGACTAGACTGTCTTTGCAGGACTAATAAGTTGGCCACAAGATCAGAAATTATGGTTTAGGAGTCATAAAACTGAAGGCTGCAAGATTCTGAGCCTCTCCAATATGCTCCTTGGGATAACATCACTTTTGTAAAATCTAAGATCAGTGCCTGAGATGTTTTGCAGATGCTGTACTCAACGGATAAGCTGGCACCATTCAGATAGGTAAACTGGTTCATCTGGTCTTGTGGCCCTCACCCAGGAACAGACTCAGTGCAAGAGAACAGCTTCTACTCTTTATAATTTCATGTCCACCCGGACCAATCAGCACTCCCCCCATTCAGACACCCTAACCACCGAATTATCCTTAAAAATCCCCATCCTCAAGTTTTTGAGGAGACCGATTCAAATAAAAATAAAACTCTGGTCTCCCATGCAGTCATCTCTGTGTGAATTAAACTATTTCTCTATTGCAATCCCCCTCTTGATAAATAGGCTCTGTCTAGGCAGTGGGCAAGGAGAACCTGATGGGCAGTTATAGTAGCTATATAAGGAATCCATGTGGGTTCAGCAGTGCAGAGATATGGAAACTATTTAAAAGTACATTTAAAGTGCATGCTTTTCTATTTATTTTCATAATTTTTTTGGAAAAACAAAATATATGATTCTCTCAAAATAACATTTTTTTCAGTGAAAATCAGGCAAGAAGTTCGTCAATTTAAATAACTCTTTTCATATTAACCTTCTTTCCCTGCAGTAACTAGTAAGTCTGCCACATCTACAAAATGTTATATTTCTAATGAATAAGAAGCTTGAGAGAACTATAAAATCATGACAATAATTGGCTGTGATGGCTAAAATTGAATATTGGTAAAATTATCTAATTTAGTTCTTACTCAGTACTACATGGTAATTTTATTTTTTTATTTTCTGTACCAGAAAATTAAGTGTCAGGTATTTTATGTAACTTGCCTTTTGAAGACTATAATGAGTTAATGAGAGATTTGAATTTGATTTTGTCTAAAACATGTTCTCTTTACTACTAAATTCATCTTGCTTCTCTACATGAAAAGTATAATCCCTTCCTTTCTACATACTTATAATTCTCTTTCAAAAAATGTGTTCTAAAAGAACTGCTTCAGCAAACATGTAGAAAATTTCCTAAGACTACAAAAAGTTCTTGTCACTCAGAACAAGGAGGAACTGCAAGTCTTAGTAATTAAAAAGAAGTTTTAATGTACGTGATTTATTGAAGTATTTATTGTGGTCAGACGACTGGTGACTGGGAGAAAAAGAATACATGATACTGTTTCTAGAGATTTTTTAATGTACAACAAAATTAGCAAATACTTCAATTTAAGTGACAAAACTAAATAAAACATGTTCTTTATTTGTTCTTTCAGTCTTTTCAAATAATTCCTCTCTCTTTGTCTCTGATTATAAATCTCTTCATTCTCTAAAGAGCTGAATGCCTTCTCCTTGTCTGACATGGAAGAAAAGGAAACCAAATGGAAATCAAAAGAAACTTGAATGTCATATTTACATAATGAAAATTAACATAATAGACTCCTGCATTAAGCAGTTTTCTAAATTCCATGTATTCTGCTATTTCCCATTCTATTCTACCTTATTGCTTTCTGACTTTCAAAATCCTGAGCTTCCCTTCTCATTAATTCTAGATCTTCAAAAAGGAAAATTTGAGGTGGAAGAGATTCTTTTCAATGCCACTGGCCTGTGGACATTTTGTTATTTCCACATAGGATGTCAAACCTGGTATAATGTATTGTAAAAGGAAATAAAATAGATTTGGAAGACATTCACTTGCTATTTCATTTAATGTCTTTGAAGTATTAACAATTGTCTATAAAGGACCCAGATACTATACTCCAGAAAATCAAAAGAAATGATTATTTGCAACAAAATTTAAATTTTAAGATATATAGACATATTACATAGGATTCAATTCTGATATCTGTCCCTAGACCAAAATTAGTTTATGGCACTTATCTGGTTAACAGACAATAGCAATTAAAAAGATAGGAAAAAAAAGAGAGAAAGTAGACTGGCTTCAAGGAGGTTACAGGCTACTGAGTCAGGCTGACCTTAATAAGAGACCCAGGGAACAGTTCATCTACTGGTAATGGAGATGAAATCTCAACTTTGCAAGTTTGGCAGCTGTCACCTTACTTTGAGCTTTAACAATTCTGCTGATATACATGTCACCCACACTGTGAAGAAAAGAGTCTAACTTCACTGAGAGATAGCCTGTCCAGAAAACTTCTAGCAGAGGCAGGATTCAAACAGCCAACATATTCCAGGTTAAAGGGGATTCTGATTAAGCTTATGAAGCCATAACAGTGTATTATAGCAGTTCATCATTCACATTTCAGATAATCCATGAGCAACATTCTTACAACGTGCTCTGATGAGCCTTTTAAGTTACTTTTCATTTTTGAACTAAATTAGGAACAAAGTATAAACTACTTAAAGAAGAAAAACAAACGCCTAGGTATAAGAGACATAATTCATGAGAAGTGACTTTATCTATATGACTAAATTTTTAAATGACATTTCTGGAAACAGTTAACAGAGGACTACAGCTTGGAAGTCAACTTAATCCTATCCTTGCACAGAGAAACTGCTTTCTTAATTTCTCCTTCAACCTAAAACACCGTTTATTCCAAGGAAAATCAGTGTGGGGCAGATTTTTCTTTCTCAGTTCCTACAATCACCCTAGCAATCATGAAAAATGGTTCTGGTTTTGAAGTAATCTAAAGGTCATTTTAAACAAAATGACATAATTCAAATGAGTTTGAAGCAAAAGAAAATTACAACACACACCCGTTTACATGCAACCACACACAGCAAGTTTCTAAATCTTCCTTTTCTTCAGTTGAGAAATAAACTGAGAAAGGCAGCTCAGATTGTTTGGCCCAAAGCTACACTCCCACAGACTTAAGTCCCAGAAGGTTCCAAAAAATTGTTAAAAGTCAGAGTTCTGAAAACATCTGTCCTAAAACTTTGAAGAAATCGGTCTAAAAATATTCATGTTTTGTTCCATATGCTGGAAGAGATTAATTCAATTTTAAATTAGTGATGTTTAGAAAAGAGAGGAAGGTAGGCTACATTAAAACAAATCATATATATGTAAATGTAAACATATATAAGGACAGAATTGTGTTCCAACCCAAATTCTTATGTTGAAGCCCTAACACCCAGGGTGATGGTGTTAGGAGGTGGAGGCCTTTGAGAAGTAACTACATTTAGATGCCGTCATGAGGCTGGGGCACTCAGGATGGAATTTGTGCCCTTATAAAAAGAGACACTAGAGAGCTTGTTCTTTCTCTCTCCCTCCACTATGTGAGGACACAGCGAGAAGGTAGCCTTGCTCAAGCCAGAATGTTTTCCTTTACCAGGACCCAATCATGCAAATAACCTGACTGGACATTCCCAACTCTAAAACTGTGAGAAATTCTATTTCCAGATTATGTGAAGCTGTAAATCAGAATACTAAAAAGGTCAATATGATTGTTAACAACTGAAGCTATACAAAACCACCAGCTTTTGCACAGTGATTGTCATAATCAGGCAAACCATCCTTAATATATAGCTTCTAAAGTCTCTGTAATTTTAGGTTCATGTTTACTTATTTGGCAAAGGAATGTTGACAGAACTTCTACACTGACTTCTCTATGTATTTAGAGGTTTATTCAAAAATATCAAAAACTAAATATAGACATACATAATAGTTAATTATACATATCAGATACAATGTTATCAAAATGCAATCTGGAAGAGTTCTGATAAAATAAAGTGCTCAAAGTTTACAGTATACATTTACCACTTGAGAACTGGACTTTAAAATGAACTAGACTCATAAAAGAGAACCACTCAACAAATAATTCTCTTTAGGATTTTTGATAAGTGATGACCATAATAGATATAATTGTGAGTGAACAATAGAACAAAAAACATGATTTACATTTGTTAATTCACCCTGGACCAGTATTATAAAAGGGATTTAAAGCAGGAAATTGTTCTTCTCTCAGAGCCTTTATTTTTTATCCATGGATATTTGGCTAAAGAAACACACACACACACACACACACACACACACACACACTCCCCATTTACAGTGGAAGTTATGTACTAAGGGCTTGTGCCTAGAATGAGTTCAGGGATTTCAGCACTTTAGACTCCTTCTTACCCCACTAGCTGGCTGCCTTTGTGCACTAATGCAGCTGCACGATATTTTATGGCAACCCTCAAAGGATTTCACACTTCATTCTCCCGAAGTGGCTAAAAATTCCCAGTTTCTTAAACCAGGCTCCAGTCTAGCTAGGTGCCAATCCACTTTCTTGTCTGCCTCACTTTTTATCCAGGCAGTATTCTGTCAAAATCAATCTACCTTACTGGGCATCTGGTCACCAACTTCAATCTATTCTATGTGATAAATAACTCTTGGAAGGGAGAGGTTGATTTCAGGTTAACATAAGATTTTTCACTACTGACACGAAACTGGTGTTAAAGATTTTCAATATGTCATCTCCCTTGTAATATGGCTAATAAAACAGTGCTTGACCTAATATATTTAATCATAGTTTAGTGGCTGACAGATTTTGGTATCAGCTTTAGATTATTATTTCTCAGGGATACTCTCTCAATATTTCTTAATATTAGCTTTTATTTTTGTTGAAAGGATTGATGAAAGATTAGGTCTTACAGCAGAAGATTTGATCAACTGTCATTTCACATCTTTAATTTTACATGCCCTTCCTACAGTAAACCTACAGTATAGCATCAATATACAATGTGTGGAAAATAATAAATTGTCATCCGAATTTTTTTTGGTCTTCTTTAAGTTTTAATGTATTCTTTTTCTTATTTTCTTTCTTTAGTAATTTATATATTTCAGTTGTCTTATTTTATTTTAAATGCTTTTAACAGATTATAACTTAAATAATAGATTGATGATATTTTGTTATTTAAATGAAAATAAGTCTAAATATCACTTTATAAACATACTAATTCAACTTTAATTTAAAAAGATGTAAATAATAATGTTATATAATAAATAGGTTTGTGTGATGCTTATATTTTTCATATCAATTAAGATCAGAATGATAGCTACTTAGGAGACAGTTGTAATCATGATTTTTTTTTTGCGTATTCATCAGTACCTAGGCAAAGTAACTAATGAAAACGATAATATATTTACATTGTTTAAAATTCTTATATGTTGAGTCTTTAATTGGAATGATTCAACAAAATATATTTGCAATTACTAAACATGGAATTCAATAACAAAGAGGGGAAAATGCTTAAAATTAAGACCTTGAGGGGTTTAAAATCTATGATATAAGAGAAGTCCAAAATAACTAAACACATATGAGGCAGTACTAGAAGGAACTTTGCCCATTTATATGCTTATTAAAAATTCAGAGGAAGAAAATATAAACACATCTTATTTTTACTTTTTTTTTTTGAGACGGAGTCTTGCTCTGTCGCCCGGCTGGAGTGCAGTGGCGCGATCTCGGCTCACTGCAAGCTCCACCTCCCGGGTTCAAGAGAGTCCCCCTTCCTCAGCCTCCTGAGTAGTTGGGACTACAGGCACGAGCCGCCACCCTCAGCTAATTTTTTTGTATTTTAGTAGAGACGGGGTTTCACCGTGTTAGCCAGGATGGTCTGGATCTCCTGACCTCGTGATCCGCCAGCCTCGGCCTCCCAAAGTGCTGGGATTATAGGCGTGATCCACCACGCCCGGCCATTTTTACAGATTTTATTACCAATATGATAGCATATTCACTGTCATTTAATTTATAATGCTATATAATGCTTCTTACAAAGTCACAGGAATCCGTACAATGTGTCTGTGATGCCATAGGATTGAAAGCCTTCCATTAGAAATTAGAAATCCTGAATTATTTAAGGAAACAAAACATGGTAAGTATAAACAATCATGAATGGTTCCTTTGTCATAGCTTCCTCATATTCCTCAAATTTAAAGTCACTTTTTCTTATTTTGGTGTTTTAAGCTTTTTACTTGAAAAGCATTCATTATTGTATAATGAGTAAATGGCATGTGACTTATTTAGCAAGTTGATTTAGATATTAAATAGCATTAACATTCTATGGAATTCAAACTTCATACTAAGTATTTGCTTGTAAAAACACTCCTAGAAAAATTTAATTTCAAAAATTACATTAAAATGTAAGAGGTCTTATAATCCTGTTATAGTCTTAATTTCTTATTATTCCTTGCCTCGTTTGTATTTTACACATTGTTAAAATTTTTTTCAGTTATGGGAGAATTTATTCTGAATTAACACATCCCATTCTCTATGTAAACAAAGTTATAAATTTGAGGGGAAAATGCTATGGTTAGGACAGAAATCTGTGATAAGGAACAGAACAGAAATTCTTAATGTATGTCTTAAGATATGTAAATAGCAGTATCTTATATAAAATTATAAAATAGATGTTAATTTTCTTCAATCCTCAAGCTAGTCTTTCCAACTTTGAGGGGAAAATGCTATGGTTAGGACAGATATCTGTGATAAGGAACAGAACAGAAATTCTTAATGTATGTCTTAAGATATGTAAATAGCAGTATCTTATATAAAATTATAAAATAGATGTTAATTTTCTTCAATCCTCAAGCTAGTCTTTCCAACAATTAATTCATTTTGTGAATTTTTAGGTAATTTCATATATAACCTAACATACTGAACTCTCAGTTTCTGCAATGTAGAGAAGGAATATTAACAGTCTTCCTGATGAAGGCAGAGACCAGGCGAGTGATACCTTTGCTCTATTGATAGGCAATCTAGTCTTCTATTGTCTACGGTCATGTCTAATATTACAATCAGGTTTTTGTGTGTGTGTTTGTTTTTTTGGGTTTTTTTTGAGACGGAGTCTCGCTGTGTCGCCCAGGCTGGAGTGCAGTGGTGCCATCTTGGCTCACTGCAAGCTCCGCCTCCTAGGTTCACACCATTCTCCTGCCTGGGCCTCCCGAGTAGCTGGAACTACAGGGCCCGCCACCATATCTGGCTAATTTTTTGTATTTTCAGTAGAGACGGGGTTTCACCATATTAGCTAGGGTGGTCTCGATCTCCTGACCTCGTGATCCGCCCGCCTCGGCCTTCCAAGGTGTTGGGATTACAGGCATGAGCCACGGCTCCTGGCCTAGAATCAGGTTTTAGTCTAAATTATGAAAAAGCATTAGGTAAATGCCTTATAAATCTATATAAACATACATTTGAATTCTGAATTAGAATTTTTAACTTGAATACATAAATTATGAATTTGACTTTTATGGATATAGATATGTATTTTAATTAGTACCAGCTTAATGGACTCATGAATCTTATAAGAGAATATTGCCTTTTGCATCTCAAAACACTAGTTTTATAATATTTGTCATGTATATAAACATATGAATGCAATGATTTCCTAATGGTGTGTTGATCACCTACATTAAACTAGATTAATTGGTTTCAAATGTAGTTACCTTAAAAAACATACGTTATTGTGTCCCTTAATATACTGAGCATCACCTGGGATATTAGAAATACAAAACAGTTGATACGTCTTAATAAACTATTTTCCACTTTGTGGGACTTAATAGAAGTGCTTTGTTTTCCAATAACAAAGCACTTTAGTAGTGATAAGAGCTAGAAGGAAATGCATCCTGAAATCAACCTACAGATACTTATACACACTTACTGTGTTCTGAGATACATTGTTTTACAAGACAGGCTAAGATCCTTTCTCAGGTTGCTTGCTTGACGAATGACAGGTAGATGATGCCTAGCTAGCTATCTAGAATGGACAGTGCAAAATTGGGATACACCTATTTAATAAAGAATAATATGAAGTGTTTTAAAGTGACTTGTCTGCTTAGCAAGAATCTGACTGTTACCCAATGAATGTTAAAAGAAAATTGCACCCAAGAGAAAGCTAGACATTAGAAATGAGGGGTAATAATAGTCTAGGAATAAGAAACCGCAGATGGAAAAGTATCAGTTGGGAATGAACAGGAAGTTGAAAGAAATAAAAGGAAAGTAACTCTATACACTGGTGGATATGAAGCATGATGATATAGGGAAGGAAGTTGATCAGGTATGCTAAGAATAGATCGATTGGAGTTAATTTGCCGCAGTAATAAGTTTCCATTGAATTTCAATATTGATGAAAAACATTGAATAATTTTAAGAAAAAGTATGTAATGATGTGGTTTATGTTTTTAAAAGGATCAACTTTTTCTAGATTCAAACAGATTAAGTAAAGGAAAAGAGAAAAATGATTAAAAGGCTGTTGCAGTAGTTCAAGCCAGAGACATCAGCTAGGGTGCCTTGTTATAAGGGCATGGAGGAGTAGGTGATTTCAGATATACTTGTGAGTTTGCAGCATTTGCAAATAGATTATGTATTGGATACTTTTTTAGAATATGTAAATCAGAGAAAAATTATATATTTCAATTTTATTTTTACTATTATTATTATTTTAAGTTCTGAGATACATTTGTGAAATGTGCAGGTTTGTTACATAGGTATACATATGCCATGGTGGTTTGCTGCACCTATCAACCCATAATCTAGGTTTTAAGTCCCGCATGCATTAGGTTTTCATCCTAATGCTCTCCCTCCCCTTGCTCCCCATCCTGCAGTCAGCTTATGAGTGAGAACATGCAGTGTTTAGTTTTCTGTTCCTGTGTAAGTTTGTTGAGGATGATGGATTCCAGCTTCATCCATGTCCCTGAGAAGGACATGATCTCATTCTTTTCTATGGCTGCAGAGTATTTCTTGGTGAATATGTACTGCATTTTCTTTATCCAATCTATCATTGATGGTCATTTGGGTTGGTTCCATGTCTTCGCTATTGTAAATAGTGCTGCAATAAACATATGCGTGCATGTGTCTTTATAGTAGAATGATTTATATTCCTTTGGGTATATACACAGTAATGTGATTGCTGGGTCAAAAGGTATTTGGAATCGCCACACTGTCTTCCACAATGGATGAACTAATTTACATTCCCACCAACAGTGTAATAGTATTCCTATTTCTCCACAGCCTTGCCAGCATCTATTGTTTCCTGACTTTTTAATAATCACCATTCTGACTGACATGAGATGGTATCTCATTGTGGTTTTGATTTGTATTTCTCTAAGGATCAGTAATTATGAGCTTTTTTCATGTATCTGTTGGCCACATAAATGTCTACTTTTGAGAAGTGTCTGTTCATATTGTTTGCCCACTTTTCGATGGGATTGTTTGTTTTTTTAATTGTAAATTTGTGTAAGTTCCTTGTAGATTCTGGAAATGAGACCTTTGTCAGATGGGTAGATTCCAAAAATTGTCTCCTATTCTGTAGGTTGCCTGTTCACTCTGATGCTACTTTCTTTTGCTGTATAGAAGCTCTTTAGTTTAATTAGATCTCATTTGTCAATTTTAGCTTTTGTTGCAATTGCTTTTGGTATTTTTGTCACGAAGTCTTTGCCCATGCCAGTGTCCTGAATGCTTTTGCCAAGGTTTTCTTCTAGGGTTTTTATGGTTTTGGGTTTTACATGTTAAGTCTTTAATCTATTTTGAGTTTTCTTTTTTATAAAGTGTAAGGAAGGGGTTTAGTTTCAGTTTTCTGCATATGGCTAGCGAGTTTTCCCAACACCGTTTATTAAATAGGGAATCCTTTCCCCATTGCTTGTTTTTCTCAGGTTTGTCAAAGACCAGACGGTTGTAGATGTGTGGTGTTATTTCTCAGGTTTCTGTCTTTTTCCATTGATCTATATGTCTGTTTTGGTACCAGTACCATGCTGTTTTTGTTACTGTAGCCTTGTAATATAGCCTAACTCAGTTGGGGTGATGCCTCCAGCTTTGTTCTTTTTGCTTAGGTTTGTATTGGCTATACGGGCTCTTTTTTGGTTCCATATGAAATTTAAGGGTATTCAAATAGGAACAGAGGAAGTCAAACTCTTTCTGTTTGCAGATGACAGGATCCTGTATCTAGAAAATCCCATTGTCTCCTCCCAAAAAGTCCTTAAGCTGATAAGAAACTTCAGCAAAGTCTCAGGATAAAATCACAAGCGTTCATATACACCAACAATAGATAAGCAGAGAGTCAAATCATGAATGAACTCCCATTCACAATTGCTGCAAAGAGAATAAAATATCTAGGAATACAGCTTACAAGAGACGTGAAGGACCTTTTCAAGGAGAACTACAAACCACTGGTCAAGGAAATAAGAGAGGATACAAACAAATGGAAAATGTTCCATGCTCATAGATAGGAAGAATTAATATCATGAAAATGGCCATACTGCCCAAAGTGATGTATAGATTCAATGCTATTCCCATCAAACTACCATTGACTTTCTTCACAGAATTAGAAAAAAACTACTTTAAATTATATGGTTTTAAATTTGAGAGACTGGTTAGTGGTAACTTGGGGGAGACTGTGGGACTGGTAGGTCAGGGGATAATTAAGTGCAGTGTTGGCCATGTTAATTTGAGATGCCTGTTGTACAGCAAATCAGAGATGACAAACATGCAGTCAAATAAACTCATCTGGAGTTCTGGAAAAAATCAGGGTAGGAGATACAAATTTGAAACTTGCCTGTTCTCTAATGTTGGAATAAAACTCTCCACAGTGATATTTGATGTTCTGAACATATTTCAAATGCAATCTAAAATGTTACACAGATTATGTCTCCAAAGATTTGGTTAGGGAATAAATTGTTCTTTTTGTATTTTAAACTATATTGTGATTTTAATAGTTTCCAATGTAACACAGTGCGACATAGAATAATATCTTAATTTTCCACCTAAATATTCTTGTTACACATCAAAACTGATTATTAACAAAACTGCTTTATACAGAAATGTGAGGAAACAAAAGATTATGAAACAACATCTAGGTAAACCTTAATATTCTCACACCCAATCAAATCCATATATAATTTTGTGATTTCTTAGATTCTTATTCTACTTAAATTGATAGAGTTTTGACTCAACAAATGATATAGATTTGACTGCTATAAGTTATACTGGAAGTAATAATTTTTATTATAGAATATAGTTATGTCCCTTTTAATATGACTAGAAATATAATGACTGAATTGTATGAAGGCTTAATATTTATGAAGACATAAATATTATGTCACATTTCTGCTCTGCATTTTAAATGTTGCTTTCAAAGCATGATGGAATATGTGCAATATGAAAATAATGTGACTGTGATGATTGTCCTGCCTGCTAAATATGGTCCACTTACAGTCTGTGTTACAACTCAACACATTTTCCATGGAATTCACTGTGTTATATAATTCAGCTCTCAGATATTACCAAGTATCACCATAAGAATCACCCAAATGAAAAAAATTCTGATGGTCTATAATACCATTATTTTATTCAACAACAGAAAATGTGTGAACATGTCAACTTCCCCTTTTTCATGTTATCTCTGAAGTATTCTAAGGGAAGAAAAAGTAAGAAAACAAATATAGCCCAACTAATTTAAGAGTTGCTCAGTTGCTCTCATATTTGCACCATGAATTTTACTAAAGTATACTTTAATTTGCCATCACTGTTAAATGGTAGAAGCTTTTGAAGGAGGCCAAATACGAGGAAATATGTATCTGAATCTGAATACATTTTTGATTCTCACATCTCTTAGAAAGTTCTAAAGAAATAATCACATCTGAAAAAATTCTTTGTGAAGTTGTTGTCATGTAATTAATTCATAGTGGGGAAAGGCTAACTGTCAAAAGTTGCAGTTTTGACAAGGCACTTTTTCTAGTTCCATTCGTCTAATGAAAAATCTTGTTATTTATATAACACAAAGTCATAAAATGGCTTGCAAATGAAAGTCAAATAGTTTGTGCCGAATATTTCTTTTTGGTAGGAAAAACTATTGAAGATATACAATTGAGAAAAAGAAGGAAACTGGAAATATAAATATTCTGAATTGAAAGGTATTTACAGATAAGCCCATGGGAGCAGTCTGGCCCTGGTAACCAAAACAACTGACAATTACAGACACTGCTACCTTGATATTCCTCATAAAATTCCCACCTTTCGGCATTGTCTGCAGCCTTTGCAGCATTTTTGGGTTCAATATAAATACTGCTTTTTATAACAGACAATTTTAAGGAATTCATCTGAAAGCAGAACCTGAAAATAAATGAAGAAAGACAATAAAAGAAGAAAAAAATGCTACTCGAAGTGCTATTACTGAAGTCTACGCTGAAAGCAACTAGAGTTCCTTCTTGCTCAGGAGAGTCTGAGGAAAGACAATGCTTATCAGAATCAGGATTGACCTTGAGAAGTATCTATCCACTGGATCTACTTCTTTCTGGTTGAGATGTGCACTTAGTGGCGTTAACTCAAGCACACAGGTACAAAACCAAAGTGCAGGGAAGAGGCGGGCCACCATCTTTATAAAACATTTAGTATTGGAAGGTTAGTGAGATAATTCTGCTGCTCCTGGTCCCAAGGTTATCTTTGATATTCATCATCCTCACCTTCCGCCACTCATTCTAGATTTTCCTCACCCTCAGTTAGTACTTCAGCTGATCTTGGTGCTTGCTTGGTGGGAGTGACCCAGAACTTCACATTTGAGGTGACTGAGGCCCTGTAAGTCATGGTTGCTGCAACAGACTTTTCTCCATTGTTACTATTAAGTATACTAATATACTAATAAGTGTAAGTATTAATACTTCTATAATACTTACACTTATTAATATTATTAGTATACTAAGTATTAAGTATACTAATATACTACTAAGTATAAAAGCACCAGGACACACTCAGATAAATTTCTCAAGTTCAAGGAATACTGTTACTTCTTCCTATAATATAGAAGCAGCTTCACCCCTTCATGATAATCAGTACCAATGGCCATTGCCATATAGTAACTCCTTTCTTTGTCATCTTTTCTAGTGGCATAGAGAGAAAAAGTGAAAGGGCAGTATTTGTCATTCAAGTTAAATAGAAATCGTAATAAATCACTTGGTGGAAGAACAAGAACTTCCAATCCAGCAGAACCAAGGGTTGCAAAGACAGGAGGAAAAAATTTCAATTGTGTCCCTAGAGATGATGATGAGATGGTTAATACTACTTCCTCTACTTGATTTACACTATAGCATTTTAGCTTTTGGATACATGGCTATGGTTCAGTGCATATATTGCCCCCCAAATAGGACAATGTCCTGAACACAGAACTTTAAAACTGAGCTAGCCATTGAATGATCCTTTAATAAACCAACACATTATTATATTATAGCAGCCACTACCAGATGATAGAGTAGGAGGTATGATTAGTGGACCCTGTGATGCCCATTATCTCACCTCCTTGCCTTCAAAGAGGTCATGTGGGCTGAGGCAAGGTTATAAGATCCTATGTCTGTTAGCCCTCTGAAACTATGGGCTAAGGGAGTAAAACCATATCCATCATAAGTGCCAATTCCAGTAAGAATGAATTAATGCCTTTCACCCTCCGTTGTGAAAATGTTTGTGTAATCAACTTCCACAAACTGATAGCTTATTTTCACAAAAGATGGTTCCACATTGAGAGCTCACCAATTAACTTTACTATTAGAAAACTGGGCATTCAGCCAGTTTATAGATGCAATGGAGCCTGTGTTCTTGGACACATATATAGTCTCCACCCTTGGCAAAGGAGACAGTTTGGCTGATATGCACCACATAAATTATTCTTTACTATCTTTCTTCTAACAATTAAGTGTCACCTTGTAGCCTCTGCCACTCCAGAATCTTATTCATCCCTTTAATATATGTATATATAAACAGTTTCATAACAGCATGTCCTACTGTTAGCCTGGACTGCAGCAGTCATCTATCACTGACTGCCTTACAGATGCCAGTAACTCCCTTACCAATGTATTTCTTATGGCCTTAGTGAAGCAAAAGTCACCTGAGTCTTTTCAGGGAATATGTTGAAGTGGTGGGTTTTCCAGTCTCACAAAGCAACTCCATTATAAAATTCCCAAATTCATCGTCCTTTTGACGCCTTCCTCAGATAGTACCAGTATCTTGTTCACTGTGGGTCTTTGGCAAGTTCATGTTTCAAAGAACCTTTTAACAACAAATTGAGAATGACTTAAGATGCTAAGATATTAAACCTCAAATCATGAGGCACTAATCCTACATCAACAAATATCTCTTATTAAGCCTTATATTTTACCTTTAACCCTGGTTCAATGTCCTCAAGTTCCACTCCCATAAGTTTTCTACCAGCATATATTGCCAGGACCTTTAATTCTTTCAGCCTGTGTTGTTGTTGTTGTTGTTGTCGTCGTCGTCTTTCCCCCAACAAAAGGACTGCATTTCCCTGCTGCGTTATGCTGAGATGTGACCCTAGTGATTGTATTGTGGGATCAGGAATGGATCTTGAGAAAGATAAGCTTTGGCCAATGAACTATCTGCCTCAGCTAAGACGTTTTCAGGATCTTGTGAAGAAAGGAACCGTCTCTCCTACAGCAAGGAGAGGGGAGTTCTGTCTCAGCCCAGAGAATTCAGAGGATCTGAAGTTCAAAATTCCTAGACTTGTTTAACAAAATATCCCTCAAATGTCTCAAGCTCCCAACATACTCCTATCAACATCCTCATATTGGCAAATGATACTTCTCCAGGCTAATCATTCAGAATTCTTTGCAGTCTAAAAATTAAATCCTGGGCCTGTTATTCAGCATGGTTTGTGCTACCAATGAAAATAATAAGAAACTAAACACTGCTTTGGAGGCCCTATGGCTTTTTTTTTTCTATCTTTCTTTCTTCCATAAAAAAAGAGAAGGATATATGTGGAGAGCGTGCAGGTTTGTTACATAGGTATACGTGTGCCATGGTGGTTTGCTGCACCTATTGACCCGTCCTCTAAGTGCCCTCCCTTCACACCCCACCCCCCTACAGGCCCTGGTGTATGTTGTTTCCCACTCTCTGTCCATGTCTTCTCACTGTTCGACTCCCACTTATGAGTGAGAACATGCGGTGTTTGGTTTTCTGTTCCTGTGTTGGTTTGCTGAGAATGAAGGCTTCCAGCTTCATCCGTGTCCTTGCAAAGGACATTATCTCATTTCTTTTTATGGCTGCATAGTATTCCATGGTGTACATGTACCACATTTTCTTTATCCAGTCTATCATTGATGGGCATTTGAATTGATTCCATGTCTTTGCTATTGCAAATAGTGCTGCAATAAACATACATGTGCATGTGTCTTTATAGTAGAACGATTTATATTCCTTTGGGTATATACCTAGTAATGGGACTGCTGGGTCAAATGGTATTTCTGATTCTAGATCCTTGAGGAATCACCACACTGTCTTCCACAATGGTTGAACTAATTTACAAACCCTCTGGCTTTTTTAGCACTGTTTGAACTGGTGTATGGGAAATATACATACCCACACTCCACTTACTGCTATCCAATGAGTAATCCAGTTTCAACATCTCATAAGGATACCTTTTCTCAGGCCATTACACTTACCAATTGTATGTGCACTACAGGAACAAGGTCCATCTGAAAATAAAGTATGTAACACAGATTTTTTATGTAGATATTAACATGAAGCACCACTAAGGGACTTGGGTGTGCCATTAAGGACACTGCTGAGGGCAAATAAGCCTGCTTGGGAGTTTCTGAGCAGTTGATAAAATGCCTCAAATAATTGCCTAGGAAAGAGTTACCACTATTTGGGGATGGTTGTCTCTGGGATTATTTACATCTTCATAATTCCGGTCTGCACTCGCATGTCTGATGAGACTCGTGCATGTTTCTGCACCATACAAGATGCCTCAGAAGAAAAGGTGAAATTACACGTGGAATATGCTTGAAGTGAGATGCTTAAAAACCATCCCCTTCAATCTTTGCTAAAATTAGATGAGATCAAAATTATGTGAGTGAAAGCACCAGAAGCATTCATGCACTTGAAACGGACTTTACTGGTTGTGTATATAATTATATAATTTATAACTTATAAATTATATTTTATCAAGGCTTTCATGTTGGCTTGGTTAATTGGATAGTATTGTTTCTTATACAGCACTTCATCTCCAGTATCCTATTTAATTCCTGGAACTTGGTAGACAGTGAGTTAAGAATTCCTGAAATAACATGCAAATTAAGTAAGTAATCTACCTAGATATTCAAACTTTTCCTTCTCACATCTTGTGCCAGTTCTGTTCTTTGCCATTTTCCTTAAGAAATACTTATCCAGATATCCTCCACCTTTTATCATCTTGTAAATCCCTGGGCATGCTGTTTGGAGGTTCCATCAAATCTAAATACCAGTGTTCAGAAACAAAATGAAACAAAATTATATACTCAGAATTAGATCATGTTATCCCACTGTAAAAGTAGTCTGCAAGCTCCTTATTATGAAATATCAGCTACCTTGCATGGTAAATGGAGGTCAGTCACAATCTGGAGAATAACCTATAACATCCTCTCAAATCATAACCCAACATTCTATGTTCTAACACCATAAACTAGCAAATTCATTTTAAAAGCATATTTTCACACTTCTGTTTCATGCTACCCACTGGCTAAGATATTTTTCTCTCTTTCCTTAGTGTGAAAAACACTACTAAAGAATTTTCAGTGATGTGCTCTCTTATTTCTTTAGGAAAATCCTTTATGTCACTGATAATTATCATGTGATATGTCTTTTCTTTTCTTTGATTCTTCCACATTATTTACATAGCCATTTTTTTCATGAGTCTGAGAACTTCCTGAAGTTAGGGGCATATTTAGCCTGATATTCTTAATATCGTGATAGCTCAGAAGAGAAACATATTTCTTGTAAAAAGGAAAGAAAGGAGGAGGCCAGTGAATGAGTTAGGCGGGCAGAAAGACAGGGAGTGGGGGCAAAAGGAGAGAGAAAATGAATATCACCCAATAAATAATCAGTGGTCACAGATGTAATTTATATCTATGGCTACCTCATTCCCACACAATTTAAAATCCTTCAATATTTTTACCAAAGAAGGTCATACAAAAAGGTCTTCTGGACTCAACGTTTTTTTTTTTTTTTTTCAATTTCTCCACACAATGGACATTCAGACAGATGGTCATGCCCAGGAATTCCAGCCTCGAACTGAAGACAGAGATTAATGGAAAAGTCAGGAATTCCAGCCTTGAACTGAAGACAGAGATTAATGGAAAAGTTGACAGCTGGGACCGAGGCTTATTGTCCACATCAAAGGAATGTCCTTGCCAGATGTTTTCCCCTCTCTTCTGAGCATTATCCTGTGCGCTGTCCCACTGTGGACACACAGTAGAAGAACAACATGCACATGTTAGCTGGCTCAGGTATTTGTGCTCTAATTGTCATGCTTACACATGTATCCCCATGTACGTGCACACACACACACACACCCCAAGCAACTGCGCACAAGTCAGTTCTCAATCACCTCCTCAAGAGAGGATACTGATATTGTAGATCTGTGTTCCCTGTTCAGTTGTAATTCCCTTTGGATTACAGCTCCTGTTCAGTTGTAATCCCCTGTTGCAAGTGGGTCCTGGTGAGAGATGACTGGATCATGGGGGCAGTTTCTCATAAATGGTTTAGCATCATCCCCTTTGGTCATGATAGTGAGTAAGTTCTCATGAGATCTGGTAGTTTAAAAGTGGATAGCACCTCCCACTCTTGCTCTTCCTCTGCCCCCATCATGTGAGACACCTCTCTTCCCTTTTGCCTTCTTCCATGATTGTAAGTTTCCTGATGCCTTCCCAAAAGTGGAGCAGATGCTGCCATGCTTCCTGTATAGTCTGAAAGCACCATGAGCTAATTAAATTTTTTTTCTTTATAAATTACCTAGTTTTGGGTATTTCATTATAGCAATGTGAGACTAAACTAATACAGATGCTCAAAAAGAGAGTTGCTTTCTATGATCTTCTGAAATGATCTTGTGGCAGCTGGATTCTGAGATGCTCAGTCTTCATTACCTCTCTGCTCTGATCTTTAAATGGTCTCTTGTCCTACCTAGATTGAGTGTTGAGATGCTTCTCTTATTGTATAGTAAGACTTCACTTCTATTTATTACACTCAGCTCTATCTGGATCGATTAGGGCTGATCTCAGACTGAAAACCGGTGCTATATATATATATATATATATATATATATAAATATATAAAGGAATATATATATAAAGAAATATATATAAAGGAATATATATATATAAAGAAATATATATATATATAAAGAAAAAATATATATATATATTTCTTTTTTCTGGCTGAATTTCTTGGTTGTATTCTTTACCTATATATCCTGTCTTGCTTAGACAGGACCAGACTCCTCTTTCTCAGAATTAACCTAAGATTTGAGATGCTCAGTTCTGGATCTCCCCGGGACCATTATCCTAACTAGACAATCTCACATCTTTAAAAATCTGATCCTCCTCCTATAAACCCTGCATACAAATGACAACACTGTATTATTAATTATACATTCAAATATCTGGTAATCTTGTGATTTACTTGTTTTATCAAAGTCCTTTGTAAAAATTATCTTCTTAACCTAACCTAGTTCCTGACACATTGCAAGCACTAAATACATTTTTGATGAAAGGAAATTAATTAACAATAAAGGTGTGTAATATATATCCATGGCTCTAATCTTACCTCCCACAAATCAATACATTGAATACATTTCTTTTTTTTTTTTTTTTTTTTGAGACAGAGTCTCACTCTGTCACCCAGGCTGGAGTGCAGTGGTGCAATCTCAGCTCACTGCAACCTTCTCTTCCTGAGTTCAGCAATTCTCCTGCCTCAGCCTCCCAAGTAGCTGGGACTGCAGGCAGACACCACCATGTTCGGCTAATTTTTGTATGTTTACTAGAGATGGGGTTTCACCATGTTGGCCAGGCTGGTCTCAAACTCCTGACCTCAAATGATCCACCTGCCTTGGCCTCCCAGAGTGCTGGGATTACAGGTGTGAGCAACCATGCCCGGCCTGCATTTCTTTCAAAGTGTTATTTCTAAAAGGAAGATAATAAATTGATCTATGATTCCATTTTCAGTAAGTTAGAATTCTAAATATTTTCCATGGCATATGGAGTCACTTGTTTTCTGTGTTAGGCCCTTCTTGCATTGCTATAAAGAAATACCTGAGACTGGGTAATTTATAAGAAAAGAAGCTTAATTGGCTCACAGATCTGCAGGCTGTACAGGAAGCATAGTGCTGGCATCTGTTTCTGGGGAGGCCTCAGGAAGCTTGCAATCATGATGGAAGGCAAAGGGGGAGCAGGCACATCCCATGGTGGGAACAAGGACAAGATGGGGAGAGGTGCCACACACATTTACACATTCAGATCTCATGAGTACTCACTATTGCAAGGACAGCACCAAACTATGAGGGATCCACCCCCATGACCAAAACACCTCCCACCAGGCCCTACCACCTGCATTGGAGATTACAATTCAACATGAGATCTGGATGTGGACAAATATCCAAACTATTTCACTTGTCATCCAAACACTGCTTGTATTTCTTGCTTATCTTCTGCAAGGGTTATTTCTTCTTCAGGGATTCTGTTTGTTCTTGTCACTTAGTGGGACTCTAATTCTTTGAGACTAAGGATTTTCTCATATAGTTCTTTTTATATGTTTTACAAAGGCATTTATCATAAGGCATTGTCCTTATTCCTCTCTCCCCTTACTAGATGTGACCTCACTGAAGCAAGGATTGCCTGTTTTGTGTAAACCAGCATAGTGCCTGGCACAGAGCAAGTATTCAAGAATTTTAAAAACAAACTCTATCCATATTCCTCATTTTCATGATCTGTTTCTTATTCCCCTTCTCAGACCACACTATTTTAACTTCACAAATCTGCCACAGTCTCTGCCATGACCTTTTGCCTTTGTTTGTTTCTAGCTTAGCATATTATACTGCAGGAATACAAGATGAGATTTTCCAAGTTTGCACAAACCTTCTCCATCATTCTTGTTGTCCACCTCTTTTGCCTTGGCATGAGCTTGGACTTTGGAAGAAAGATTGATTTTCTTTTATAGATGTTTGAAAATATAACTTTAAATCTCTCTTCAAAGATTTTCTTATATGTGTATAATATAAAACGTCAAGAGAAAAGAACATCTCTCTGCTTATTTATAATTGAGAGTCTCCAGCTTACAAATGGAGTCATATCTTTTTGAAAAAATGTAAGACAACACTTTGAAATCTATTTTACTTCTTAACAGAAATAATATACATCTAAGAAATTTGTCAGGCCAGGCCAAAGGGGATTATATATATATATATATTATATATATATATAAATAAAATATATATATTTTTTGAGATGGATTCTCACTCTGTCTCCAGGCTGGAGTGCAGTGGCGTGATCTAGGCTCACTGCATCCGGCTCCCTGTTTCAAGCTTTTCTCCTGCCTCAGCCTCCCGAGTAGCTGGGATTACAGGCATGCGCCACGATGCCCAGCTAATATTTATATTTTTAGTAGAGATGGGGTTTCACCATGTTGGCCAGGATGGTCTTGATCTCCTGACCTGGTGGTCTGCCTGCCTCAGCCTCCCAAAGTTCTGGGATTACAGGTGTGAGCCACCATGCCCAGCTGGGATAATATATATTTTTAAAAGAGAAAAAATTGAATAAACTGGCCAGTACACTTTTTGTAGATGATGATTCTGGAGGGAGAGGAAGGCATATTTCTCATGGAACCTCGAACTCATGCCAGATATCACGCTCTGCACATCACAGTCATGATCAGTCGGCTCAAGGTAGGAGCCATGTGTTGAATTACCTAATAGATATGAAGTCGTGTTAGGCGCAGAAAAAAACAAATAAATATAAATTAATAAGACAAACTCCACATGAGACATCAGGGAAAACACAGTCTTCAAAATACTTCTATGGACAGGTAATAATATATCCTCATAGAAAATAAATGATATCCCTGAGGCCACATTTAATAAATGAAAAGTCCAAGAAAACCAGACCTGTCCATGTCCACAAACCTGTATTTGGCAACTCAATTACCAACACCCAAAGAAATACATAAGCAGGATGAATCTGTTCTAATGTACTCAATAGAAATCTTCTGGCAGGAAAAAGCAAACAAAACTATATTTCTTTATTTCTGATTAAATACATAGGTAACAGGAGGTAATAAATTTTTTGTCCAGATATCCAAATAGTGGGATTTGAAAAAGTAGCTAATAGATTAATTAGCAGTGAAGTTCCTAAAGAAGATAAGTGAGGTTTATTTTGACATCCATTTAAGTTTGTTTATTTTTTATTTTTTTTTTCCTCTTTTTTTTCCTTTTGGTTTGTTTTCTGAGAATGGTGTTGGGGTAGCTCAGTTTCAGTTTAAAAGAAAGAAAGCACCAGACAGGCAAGGAGTAGCCTGGTTAGTACCCCTGAGGAAAGAGAGGGTAAGAGGTGGTTTTCGTCAGGGAGGTTGATAAAGAAGAGGATATGCAAAACATTCTATCTTTCTGAGTTTCACAAAATCAAGAGCTTCCACAGGAAAACTGAAAAGCAGATCCTCTTGGGAACTCCTTCTTTTATAACCAAAATATGAAGCCTTTCAGGAACACTAAAGATTCACGAATGTAGGAGAAAAATACAGCATAAACTTTCTTTTGGAAAAGTTCCTTTTTCTCCTACAATCTTTTATCTTTCTCCAATAATATGCAGGCATTATCTGCTTCCCTTAGTTTCTCCAAGTCTCGCCTCCTCAATGATTTCAGTGAGAGCCTTCTCCCCAGGAGTCAGAATAAATTCTTTGAACTATTTTTCTCTTTCATATTCACCCTGCACACTGCATTTAGATATGTCTTCCTAAGTCTTTTTACATACATCAAATGCTGATACTGGTTCTCATAACTGTTGTCACTTCAACCAGTAACTTTTCTTTTGCTAGATATAAATCTAGCACTGCACTGAAATTGATGTCATGCTTAAAGTTATTAATTCACAGACATAAGTAGATTGGAAAAAAAAGGAAGGTGGCAGATTTTTCTGTACTATTATTAAACAATAGTCAACAGAAGCCAAAGAGAACTGTTATTACAATGATGCATAAGCATGTTCTATTCTTTTCTGCCTTCCAGGGCACTTGTTCAATCAATTAGCTGGATTTTTTTCTTCTGTCTTAACAGTTTCAACTCTGTTGTTTCCTTTCCCTCTATTTCCATATATGCTCAGATATTCAAATCTTTAAAAAATAATAATTTTTAGGATCTGAGGCGATTTCACACTATTTTTCTTCATTTCTACTGCTTTGCTGCTAAACTTTTAGAATGGAAGTTATCATTTATGTCTGTAAGTCCTTTACCTTTAATTGCTTTTTACTATTGTAGCCTATGATTTAAAAATAATCAATGCCTTACCCCACACTTTCCACCAACAAATTCTACCGTCTCTAGTCAACCACTTTTCCTTCTCTACTTACTTCTCCTATTTACTTCTTAATGCCACATAATAAATATTACTTGATTTTCTAATATTAGACAATATCTAGTATCTTCCAAATACAAAAGAGAAACATATATCTCTCTTATATTAGTGTCCCTTTTCCCCCAAAACATATGGTACCTTTGTTCTCCTTGTAATGTTAAGTAAAAATTTACCATAAAATTATTATTCAGTATTAACATTATTTTACTAATAAGTAATGTTCAATGCAGACCTATATTGGATAAGATAATTAAAATTTCCTTCTTGCCCATCATTTTTTTCTGATGTTACTAATTACCTCATATTTTTTTAAATTCAGGGGATACATGTGCAGGTCTGTTACATGGCTATACTGCAGGATGCTGCTGAGGTTTGGGCTTCTAAAGATTCCATCACCCGAGTAGCAAACGTAGTACCCAATGGGTAGTTTTTCAACTTTTGTCCCCCTCCTTCCCTACCCTCTTTTGGAGTTTACAGTGTCTATGGATCCTGTCTTTGTGCCTGGTATACCCAATGTTTAGCTCCCACTTATAAGTGATAACATGTAGTATTTGGCTCTCTGTTTTTGCATGAATTCACTTAAGGTAATGGCCACCAGATGCATCCATGTTTCTGCTGAGGACATAATCGTATTATTTTTTATGGCTGCATGGTATTCAATGGTGTATATGCACCACATTTCCTTTATTGAATCCACTGCCATTGGGCACCTGGGTTGATTCCATGTCTTTGATATTGTGAATGGTGCTGAAATGAACATATCAGTGCAGGTGTCTTTTTAGTAGAAAGAATTATTTTCCTTTGAGTTACGTAGCTACCCGTCAATAATGAATGAATATGAGAATATAAAAGGTTTCTCCTAATATGGTCAGGTACATGAAGTAATGGATGCATTCCTTTTTTCCTATATAAATATCTTGAGAAACCCTTTACCTTCTTACTCTAATTGTATGGGCTGCCCCTTTCCTATTTGGGGACATTTTCTTGGCTCTTAAGAGTGGGAACTTCATTATTTCTCTCATTTGTCAAGTTTCCCTTTCCTAGTTCCTATGTCTTTCTTCTTCCCTCCCTTCCAAGTTTTCCCTTCTTCCCTCCCTTTTTTTCCTTTCTTCCATCATTCCTTCCTCCCTGTTTAATTTATCATCTTTGGAACACATCTTATGGTAACTTTCTGATATATGAAGGGTAAATTTTTGAGGCATCCCACTTTGGAAAAAAAGTTCTTACCTAACACACATAATTGAAACTTAGCTGAATATATCATAATGGGTTGAAAATAATTTTCCCTCAGAATGTTGATGAAATTCTTCTATTTTCTTTTATCTTCTAGTATTTCTGTTGAGAAATCTAAGGCCAATCTAATTCCTGATCTCTATCTTTACTAACCTGAAAGATTATTGTTTACTGAAACAAACTTTGTTTTCCTCTCTGTTTTTCTATTTTGGACTCTTCAGTCAGCGATTTTGCTAAATTACCTATTGAATCATGACATCTTTCATTTGTCAAAATCAAGTATTCTGAGAATAATGTGCACACTTCTTGGCATTTTTGCATAATTATTTATACTTTACCCACTAGCCTCATCTCTTCACAATGAAGTCTTGCACTCAATGTCTTGAAATAGTATAAACCTTATTTCAGTTAGCTGAATATATTATGTTCTCATAAACATGTTGGCTTTCGTACATATTTTTTTATGGTATACCCTTTGCATTCACTCTTACCTTTAACTTTCATCCTTCAGGTTCTAGACTTGGCAACTTAGCTTTGTTTAGGGCTCCACATACATCTCTAAACCAGAAACTAATACATTCGATCATATTTTTCTGTTTCTGTCTCCATGTCTTTCAGTCAGTTGACCATTTCTTTAGATAAAGACTGTGACTTGTTTAGGATGTTCACCCAAGTCCTAGATAAAAGCCTGACATCAATAAATACTTTCTTTTAATTAAGTGGATTCCATTGGTACAAATCATATTTTTATTCAAGTCATGTTTCACATGCAATAACTTCCTTGAATTGTGAACTTCTATCATTTTCATTTTAAATTCTTGCAATGTTTTAAACATTATTTGCATCTATCACATTTTTCCTTGTGGTTAACCTACTTTTGAATACACGTAACTAATTAGCAAACATGATTTTTGTTTGTTTGCCTAGCATAAAGTTTTGTACCTAACAGTCATACACTGAGAAGATCAGAAAGAAATAATAGGAGGTGGTAAATAAGACATTTCCCTTATTTAACCTCCAACTTATTATCATTCTTTAGGGAACTTCATGAGGATCAATGTAAAAAGATTTAGAGTAATTATCAGTGGCACTCTAAAGTTGTCTGCATACAAATAGGACACTAATAAATCAGGTGTGTGTGACTCAGAGAAAGTAATTATTAGTAAATTTGTCTGTCAAATATATTTCATTTAAAATTTTCTGACTCCAATTAATTTCATTTCAACATGCAGAAATAATCCCAAGAAGCTTATTACTCGTTCTGAAGAAACAGATGCTGTAAAAACCAAGAATAGTGGAATAAAATCTTTTTGTTAAATAAGACATCTAGCAAAAGATATTCCCTTCCATCTGTGGTCTAATTATCAAGAGATTTCAGGATATTAGACTTCTAGACTGGCATCATATTTTTTTAATTACTGAGGAAAGAAAAAGGAACTAAAAAATCTTCCAGTTTTTAAAAGCACTATTTTAACTGTTATTTTTTAAAAAGTCCAAAAAAATAAGATGAAGTAAAACTTCATTCAGATTTTATGTTCTAAACCTGAAATTCTCTAGGTACAAAATATTAAGACTCGTATTTGAACTTAACAATATTTGTTTAAATAACTCTCTTTCTCACCACAAAGATAATGTATCTCTATGAATTCTGTAAGGTTTTGTCAAGCCTTAAACAATCAATTGATATGTGGAAAGTTTCAATAAAAGTTCGTTATTCTCTAAAGTAGACTAGAATATGAATTGAAAATAACCTCCTTGTAAAATATATATTTGCTTTCCCTGATAGAGAATTACAAAGAGGAGAAAGCCCTTGAGACGTTTCATATCACGCTAATACAGAAAATGCAGTGCAGAGGTTAGAGGAGTAGATGCTGGATTTCACTGAAAGGGATCTAGTCCCATAGACACCAGGGTTAGTCGTAAACTTCCCTGCCTCATATTCTCCTCATCCTGTAACAGAAAAAGGTAGCACTATGTACTGCATAGGACTTTTAGCAATGTTAAATAGGTAGTAAGGAGAGTCTATGAGGCAGCAATTACCCTTTTAGTATTTGGCCACCCTTGCGGGTGGATGCCATCAGGCAGATGTGGGCCTCAGCAGAGTGATTTAGGCTCAATATTTAGGCTTCATATCTAGACACAGATAACCACTTAAGATGTGATCATGACCAATAGGCATCCCGTTGTATTCTTATATATGCTAATTTGGTATACTACATTAACAGAATGAAAAATAAGAATCACATAATCATCTCAACAGATGCAGAAAAAGCATTTGACAAAATTCAACACCTTTTCATGATAAAAATTCTCAATAAACTAGGAATAGAAGAAAATTACCTCAACTTAATAAAGGTCATATGTAAAAAGCCCACAGCTATCATCATATTGAAGATGAAAAACTGAAAGCTCTGCTTCCAAGATCAGGAAAAAAGCACAGATATCCACTCTCATCACTTTATTCAAGATAGTACTAAAAATACTACCCAGAGAATCAGTAAAGAGAAATAAATAAAAGACATTCACACTGGAAAGGGGAAAGTAAAATTGTCCCTGTTTGCCAATGACATGATCTTATATACAGAAAACCCTAATGACTCCAACAAGAAATTGTTAAAACGAATAAAAAAATGCAGTAGAGTTACAAGATACAAAATCAAGTACACAAAGCAAAGTAATAAACTTAATACAACATATATAGAGGTTTCTGAAAAACACACAATGAACTTAATGAGTGTACCTTCCTAGGTTAAAAACTACTAAGAAAAGGCTGGGCATGGTGGCTCACAACTGTAATCCCAGCAATTTGGGAGACTGAGGCAGACGGGTCACGAGGTCAGCAGTTCGAGACCAGCCTGGCCAACATGGTGAAACCCCGTCTCTACAAAAAATACAAAAATTAGCTAGGCATGGTGGCATATGCGTGTAATCCCAGCTACTAGGGAGGCTGAGGCAGGAGAATACTTGAACCCGGAAGTCAGAGGTTGCAGTGAGCCAAGATCGCACCACTGCATTCCAGTCTGGGCGACAGAGTGAGACTCCGTCTCAAAAACAAACAAACAAACAAACAAACAAAAACTACTAAGAAAAGAAAGCCTCTCCTCACCATCTTGGAATCATCATGACAACACCAAAGACATTTGTATTTCTTATTTCTTTATACCAGTGAGTCTGTCACAGGGAAATGTGCTTCTCACATGCTTTACTGGTAGATTTTTAAAAAAGAAAAAAAAAAAGAAAATTAAAAAAAAGAGTATCTTTTTTCTTTGTGTTATTTATTTATTTATTTATTTATTTTTGAGACAGGGTCTCCACTCTGTCACCCAGGCAGGAGTGCAATGGAACGATATCAGCTCACTGCAACCTCTGCCTCCTGGGTTCAAGGGATTCTCCTGACTCAGCCTCCTGAGTAGCCGGGATTACAGGTGCCCACCACCATGCACAGCTAATTTTTGTATTTTTAGTAGAGACAGGGTTTCACCATGTTGGCCAGTCTGGTCTCGAACTCCTGACCTCAGGTGATTCGCCCACCTCAGCCTCCAAAAGTGCTAGGATTACAGACGTAAGCTACCATGCCCGTCCCTAGTATTTTTTTTTTCTAAAAACATGCTAAAAGTGTTTAAGTCCTGAGAGGAGTATATAAAACCATGTTTAATCCATAAGAAAACAAAACATTGTGTATATCAGCAATAGTATCATCTTGTTTTATTTTTATAGTTTACTTTTAAGTACTTTACATTTTTACATTTTATAAAGTATAATCTGACCTACAAACCACTATTTAACATTTTATATACAAATATATGTCAAAATTCCAATAAAATAAAAATGTATTATTTTTTGCTTTCATTTAATACATGCAATTTATATATATAATTTTATTTTATTTGCTTATCATTTTTCATAGAGTTATTTTAAGAGATATACAAAATACACAAAATACAGCAAGAGGTACTAATTAGAAGACAACATTTTTCACTTAAAATATCTTTTGTCTTTATACGTATTTTATCTTATCCTAATGTATACTTTGCACATACTCTTACTTTTAACTTCTAGCCATCATTCAGGTTGTAATAGAAGTTTGGAACCTCAGCCTTGTACTAGAGCACCACATACATTTCTGAACTGAAAACTAAAACACTATGTTGGTGGAGGCTCCATCACCTTTTCAACAAAAATATGAAGAAAAATGTAAAAGATACAACTCACAACATAATTAAAATCTAAAATTCTAATAAAATATCCTTTCAGAATTTGGAAAACATTCCAGTAACTATAATTCTAAGTGCAGTGGGGCTGTGTTGGAAAATTGAGAAATTTATTGATATCTATTTCGTGGCCTACCCAGTTTTTAAGTCCAAAAAGAAAAGCCTCCTGCTTGGTCTGTATCCAATAGAAAGTCATTTCTCTATCAGATTGATGCCACTCTTTTAGGTAGACAAAGACACTGTTTTTTCAACTCAGTTTTAGTCATCATTGCACATTGAGTTACATAATATAGTAGCATACTCTTTCTAATAAACCCTCTTTCTGGTAGAAATAAAAAGAAATTTATTTGCAACTTCAGCAAAGTCTCAGGATACAAAATGAATGTCCAAAAATCACAAGCGTTTCTATACACCAGTAGACAAGCAGAGAGCCAAATCATGAATGAACTCACGTTCACAACTGCTACAAAGATAACAGAATACCTAGGAATACAGCTAACAAGGGATGTGAAGGACCTCTTCAAGGAAAACTACAAACCACTGCTCAAGGAAATAAGAGAGGACACAAACAAATGGAAAAACGTTCCATCCTCATGGATAAGAAGAATCAGTATTGTGAAAATGACCATACTGCCCAAAGTAATTTATAGATTCAGTGCTATTCCCATCATACTACCATTGACATTCTTCAAAGAATTGGAAAAAAAAACTACTTTAAATTTTATATGGAATCAAATAAGATCCCATATAGCCAAGACAATCCTAAGCAAAAAGAAAAAAGCTGGAGGCATCACACTACCTGACTTCAAACCAAACTACAAGGCTACAGTAAACAAAATAGCATGGTTCTGGTACTAAAACAGACATATAGAGCAATGGAAGAGAACAGAGACCTCATAAATAACAACACACATCTACAACCATCTGATCTTTGACAAACCTGAAAAAAGCAAGCAATGGGGAAAGAATCTCCTATTCAATAAATAGTGCTGGGAAAACTGGCTAGCCATATTCAGAAAACTGAAATTGTTCCTCTTCCTTACACTGTACACAAAAATTAACTCAAGATGGATTAAAGGCTTAAATTTAAAACCCAAAACCATAAAAACCTAAAAGAAAACCCAGGCAATACCATTCAGGACATAGGCACGGGCAAAGACTTCATAATGAAAATGCCAAAAACAATTGCAATAAAAGCCAAAATTGACAAATTAGATCTAATTAAACTAAAGAGCTTCTGCACAGCAAAAGAAACTATCATCAGAGAGAACAGGCAACCTACAGAATGAGAGAAAATCTTTGCAATCTACCATCTGCCAAGGTCTAATATCCATAATTTACAAGGAACTTGAACATATTTACAAGAAAAAAACAACCCCATCACAAAGGGGGCAAAGTATAAGAACAGACACTTCTCAAAAAAAGACATTTATGCAGCCAACAAACATATGAAAAAAAAGCTCAACATAACTGATCATTAGAGAAATGCAAGTTAAAATCACAATGAGATACCATCTCACACCAGTCAGAATGGTGATTTATTAAAAATTCAAGAAACAATAGCTGTTGGAGAGGCCGTGAAGAAATACAAATGTTTTACACTGTCGGTGGGAATGTAAATTAGTTCAACCATTGTAGAAAACAGTCTGATGATTCCTAAAGGATCCAGAACCAGAAATACCATTTGACCCAGCAATCCCATTACTGGGTATATACTCAAAGAAATATAAATCATTGTACTATAAAGACACATGCACCTACATTTTTATTGCAGCACTATTTACAATAGCAAAGTCATAGAACCAACACAAATACTCATCAATAATAGACTGAATAAAGAAAATATGGTACAAATACACCATGAAATACTATGCAGCCATAAAAAGGGATGAGATCATGTCCTTTGCAGGGACATGGACGAAGCTGGAAGCCATCATGCTCAGCAAACCAACACAGGAACAGAGAACCAAACACAGCTTGTTCTCACTAGTAAGTGGGAGTTGAACAATGAGAACAGACAGACACAGGGAGGGGAACATCACACATCTGGGCTTGTTGGGGTGTAGGAGATGAGTGGAGGGAACTTAGAAGATAGGTTAATAGGTGCAGCAAACCACCACAGCACACGTATACCTATGTAACAAACCTGCACATTCTGAACATGTATCCCAGAAATTAAAGTATAAATAAATAAACAAAACTACAATAATCAAGCAAGTATGTTAACAGCTTATGGGTGGATATATGTATCAAAGTAACAGAACAGAATCCAGAAATAGATACACATACATATGTGGTCAACTGATTTTCAATAAAATCAAGGTAATTCAATAGGGAGAAATATTATTTTCAATTAATAATTGTGGAGTATCTAGATATTCAGTTGGGGATAGCCCAAAATTTTCTCACACTGAGATTATAGTTATGAATTTGGGATATCAATATATGAATGCTATAGATTTGGCACTCTGTTCTTCTCAGTGCATTCTAATAGAAAATCCATGAGGCCAATATGTCCTATTACCTTGATAGTTGGTGTAAGTGGTGTCTGCTGAGTCTATCCACTATAGTTATATATATATACATATATATACACATATATATGTATATATACATACATTTCACATATTTTCTAGCTTTAATTGCTAAGGCTAGAATCAATGAGTAAACTCAGGACTCAAGTTCTGTCTCTAAACACCATTATCTAATGAAAGGTGCCATATATATATATATATATATATATATATATATATATATATGCTTGTATGTGCTTGCCTTTAATAAGTACCTTGTGGGGAGACACTTTGATGAATATAAGTTTCTCATTACACTTTTTCCAACGAATTTTGACTCCCATTAGATTTTGCTGATAGCATATACTACTGAAGTGTTTTCCTCATGGTGACCTATTACCTTCATTAATTCTACTTGTAGTAATTGAAATTTCACTCTAAGGAAGAGTTGTTCTGTCTTATCAATTTATTTATTTATTCATTCACTCAGTTGAGTGTGGGTTAAATTATATTTATATTATTTTATAGATTATAACTAATATTTTCATTATTTCAGCTCCCAGCATTCCATTTTTGCCATGAGAAACTCTCTCAGTGTCGCTCTTGTGTCCTTTCAACATGCCCCATAGTTTATAAGCACTTTCCTACTTTCTGACACCACAAAATGTTACAGGTTCCTCTTGGACTTTTCCTGCCCTGGCGCTGGAATTAAACGTCTTCAAGGAGTCCCTGAACCTTTCATTAGATGATGGTGTTTAGAGACAGAACCTGAGTCCTGAGTTTACTCATTGATTCTAGTCTTAGCAGTTAAAGCTAGAAAATATATGTATATATACTACCATACATATACATACATGTATTTGATTTGTGCATCTCTCCAACATTTATATGAACGATTACCTCTAATCCTACTGAAACACCATAGGGTTCATTCTAATCTTCCACCCTTCTATTTGTTTTCTTGGCAGTGAGAAACCTGTCTCTCATTAGCCACAATGCATTTTCTTATTTATTGAACCCAAGTGTACACATAAATTGGTTTCAGAATTGCTAACTCATATTCCTGTGAGAATCAAATTTTCTAACTACAGTACATATTTATATTTCACTTTGTGTTTGACTTTACAATATGGTAAAAATATTGTTTTCTAGCATCACTTAGGTTAGTCTTCTTTTTTCCCAACTCGTTGAGTGTAGTTATGTTATTCATTCGTAAACAGTTAGGTTATGTGTTACTGTTTGTATTCCATTTTAGTCCTTCCTCCATATACTGGTTGATTGTTGTTATTTATTTACTTTGGGATATATGACACAATACCATGGTGCTAGCAGAGGCATAAGAGTCCAAGAAATGTCCTAAGAAGTGTCTGTCCTCTCAGATGCCTATTACCCCATTCCTTTTCCCACAATTTCTACCCAGTGCCCACCAACTCTCTGTAGTAATCAACCCTACTAGTTTGTAATATTTATTTATTGTATTCTCTTGCACAATGTCTCTCAACAATAATTTGTAGGTCTTGATTATCTTGAGTCAAATGTATTTCTAGATATTTTGCATAACAGAACATTTAAAACATTGTTTTGGAACGTTTACATTGTAGTAGAGAGAAATTCAATTGATTTTAAATATCAATCTCTATCTTTAATAGGTATATATTCCCTTGCTAAAATCACATAAAATTCTTGTAGCTATTTTACAGATGGCTTAGAAGTGTCAATTTTCACAGTTACATCACCTGCAAATAGATTTTGCATTTTCCTTTCTAATATGTATGTCTTTGATTTTCTTGCTTCGTTGCACTACCTAAAATTTGTAATAAATCATTTACTAGAAATGGTAAAGGTAGATCTTTTTATCTTGAGGCAGCTCTGGATTCTGTTTTGTTCTCCTAAATTGTCTTAGTTCATTCTTGCTGCTACAACAAAATACAGCAGAGTAGGTAATTTATAAACAATAGACATTTATTTGCTAACGGTTCTGGAGGCTAGTAAATCCAGGATCAAGGTGCCAGCAGATTTGGAAAATGGTGACGCTGCCCTGCTTCTGAGAACGATGGCTTGTTTCTGTGCACTCTGGAAGGGAAGAATGATGTGTTCTTACATGAGAAAAGAGATGGAATTGTACACAGAGCCCAGCTAGTTCCCTCCAGCTCTTTTATAAAGTCACTAATCTCATTTGTTATGGCCCACCCTCCTGACTCAATCACCTCCTAAAGGCCCCATCTCTAAATAGTACCACTTTGATGATTAAGTTCAACACGTAAATTTGAGGTGGGGCACACATTGAGACCATAGGATAAGTGTTGTTGATTTTCTTTTTGAAAAAAAAAAAAAACAACTTTAATTTTAATTCCAGGGGTATATGTGCACGTTTGTTACATAGGTAAGCATGTGTCATGGAGATTTGTTGTATAGATTATTTCATCATGCAGGTATTAAGCCTAGTACTCATTAGTTATTTTTCCTGATCCTCTCCCTGCTCCCACACTCCATCCTCCATAAGGCCGCAGTGTGTGTTGTTCCCTCTATGTGTCCGTGAGTTCTTATCATTTATCTTCCACTTATAAGTGAGAACATGTTGTGTGTGGTTTTCTGTTCCTTAATAAATTTGCTAAGGATAATGGCCTTCAGCTCTATCCGTGTTCCTGCAAATGACATGATCTTGTTCTTTTTTTTCCATGGTGTATATGTACCACATTTTCTTTATCCAGTCTATCATTGATGGGTATTTAGGTTGATTCCATGTCTTAGCTATTATGAATAGTGCTGCAATGAACATATGTGTGCATGTATCTTTTAACATAACTAGTTATATTTCTTTTCTTTTTTTTTTTTTTTTGAGACCGAGTCTTGCTCTGTTGCCCAGGCTGGAGTGCAGTGGCACAATCTTGGTGGCTAATTTTTTGTATTTTTAGTAGAGACAGTGTTTCACCGCGTTAGCCAGGATGGTCTTGATCTCCTGACCTCGTGATCCGCCCACCTTGGTCTCCCAGAGTGCTGGGATTACAGGCGTAAGCCACCGCGCCCGGCCACTAGTTACATTTATTTGGATATATACCCAGTAATGGGATTGCCAGGTTGAACAGTATTTCTGTCTTTAGGTCTCCGAGGAATCACCACCCAAACTAATTTACACTCCCACCAACAGTGTGTAAGTATTGCTTCTTCTCCACAACGTCACCAGCATCTGTTATTTTTTGACGTATTAATTATTTTCCTTTTGGTTAAGCAATAATCATGCCTGAATTCCCAACATGAAATCTCTTTCCCCACAATGTACAACTACTGGTTGCTTTGTTTTATTTTGTTTTGCATAAGCCTGCCATCCCTAGGTGTCTGCATTTTGTCTGAATAGGTTAGTGGAAAATCACTTAAGCAGTGGTATGTTAAGATAATTTATGCCATCTTATAAGATTTACACTCTCTGCCCCCTAAGCTGATTGTGGGTTGAAGGTGCAGCAAAATTGCAAATTTCCTCAGGCTTCCAATTTTCTCTAGGTATTTGGGGTTTCTGGCATGCATTTGTAACTTACCAGTCAACCAGAGATGTAGACACAGCTTATCAACTCAATCTATCTATGGACCTCTTGCTTCCAAAATAATTTTTTAGTGGCTCTACCATTCACCCCAAAAGGGATCTCTACCCTTCATCCAGAAAAAACGGGCAGATTTTTGTAGCCTGAGGTGGAGGTAAGCCTGAGTTAGCAAAATAGGAATGCATTCAGGCTAGCAAGCCACAAACTTTCCACTAGCAGTTTTCATTTGTAAGCACTTCTCAACTTCTCATCTTTGGTTGATTTCTAGTGCACTGAAATGCTTCTTTCAAATAAGTGTGTGCAGTTTCTTACTTTTTTTAAGGAGTTGGCTTTACTTCCACACACTTTCATTTCCAGGACCTGCAAACTACTTAACAGAACATAGAAAAATATCATTATAGCCTCAAAGTAGCAAATGTTTCTTAAATAGGAAAAAATGCTAACTATAAATGAAAAAAAAAATACATTGGACCATTTTAAGTCTAAGAATTTTTGTTCATTAGTAGATATTATTAAGATAATAAACAAAAGGAGAAGACATGTGTACCATATCTAACCAAGGGCTTATTAAAATACGGTTTTCTCAAGATGGTAGAACCCCTACAAAGGGAAGGGTTGCAGTATCACAATCCCACTCAGTTTGCTCCTGAAGGACAATGAAGGGAAATCCTCTCAGTGTGCAGAACATTGAGAAACATACCTGGGTGTTTAATTTTGCCCTTTAAGGCATAATGGAATACAGATCTATGCTGATTCACTGTCTATACTGTCTATATGGTAAGTAGTGTTCTCCAGAGAAATGAAACCAACACAGGGTGTGTGGGGAGAGAGAGATTTTTAAGGAATTAGGTTACATGACTGTGAAGGCTGACAATTCCAACATTTGCAGAATGAGTCAGCACCCTGGAGACAAAAGGAAGAGCCAATTTTGCAGTTCAAGTCCGAAGGGCATATGCTGGCAGAATTCCTTCTTGCTCAGGGCCCATGAGTCTTTGCTCCATTAAGACCTTTAACTGATTGGATGAGGCTCATTCACATCATCACAGACGATCTGCTTTACTCAAAGTCCACTTATTTAAATATTAAACTCATCCACAAATCTCCCTTACAGAAATATCCAGAATAATATTTGACTAAATATCTGGGCATTGTGGCCCAGCTAAGTTGACACATAAAATTAGCCGTCACAATAAGAGACACAAAGGTGACATAATTAAAAATTTGGTTAAAAAAAAAAAAACACACTTCTGAGAAAAGGATGTTTTCTTTGACTTTTAAGAGTGGGTACGAAGATATCTGTGTCCAGGGCATTACATACACAATGGGTGGGTTTAGTCACTTGGCAGGTGACAGCCCAATGACTGCAATCAAGGAGGATTTGACAAGTAGGGAGAACACCTGAGATAGTTCCCAAGGCAGTGCCTCTCTGGACAAAGGTCATAGCAGAGCTTTTATTGCACTGGTTAGCTGAGTTATTCTATGTAAAGGCTGGGCAAAGGCCACATAGGCATAGTTCTCGATCACGGTTCTTCATACATCACATGTATTGAAAATGGCCAACAAGCTCCTCCCTGGGCACAGTTTTTAGTATGATAATGTGGAGAGATTGCCAAATTTCATCTCCAACTCAGGCATCTCTGGATCAAATGGGTTTTCATTTTGCTGGAGCTAGATTTCTTCATGGGACTGTTTGAAACAACAGAAACGCAAGTTGTCACAGTTACATGTCGGTACTTTTTTACAGTGTGTACTCCAAAATCTGGGGTCTCTGAGATATGACAGGAAAGCTCTCAAATGGCATTCCTGCTGAGGAGGCTCTCGGTAGTCTTGAAGCAGCATCCCCTAGGGCAAATGGCAGTCAACAGTGGCAAGTTTATTTAATTGGAATGTTTTGTAACATACGGTGCAGCAGTTTATCCTCACTGGACTACAAACTTTCTACAGATACGAATTTTTCTTCCTGCCCATTCAGTACTTGAAGGATATTTCATTTATCACCATTGTTTTCCAAATAGCATTACTTCTGACCAAGGAGCTTATATTGTGATGGAGTAAGGCACTAGACTCATGCCCATTAATTTACTAATGTTACTAATGTCTCCTTACCCCAATGAACTGGCATAAATAGTACCAGAGTGGAAGAGCTTTTGAAGGTCAAGTCCTGGTGTGATCTGGGTGGCAACAGCCTAGAGACTAAGAATGTCTTTAAGTATGAGGTTAATCTACTTAATTTTAGGCAGAAGCATGGTTCTGATCCTTTCATTACTAAACTAAATATTGGTAAAAGTGGCATGAATGAGGTCAGGCGTAGTGGCTCACGCCTGTAAACCCAGCACTTTGGGGGGTCAAGGCAGGCAGATCACGAGGTCAGGAGTTCAAGACCAGCCTGACCAAGATGGTGAAACCCTGTCTGAGTAAAAATACAAAAATTACCCAGGCATAGTGGTGCGTGCCTGTAATCTGAGCTACTCAGGAGGCTGAGGCAGGAGAATCACTTGAACCTGGAAGGTGGAGGTTGCAGTGAGCCGAGATCATGCCACTGCACTCCAGCCTGGGTGACAGAGTGAGACTCCATCTCCAACAACAACAACAACAACAACAACAACAAAGTGGCATGAATGAACACTGACTTAGTAAATGATCAGGCAAGGTTTGGTTCTCTGTTCTTGAAGCATCTTTATTGTAATTCCCCTTCTCTGCTTTTTATGCTATTCATAAGGAAAACTCAAAATCATATTCCCAGTGTCCTTTTCCCCAGAAAGTTTCTAGTCAGTTTGTTAACAAGATACAGTCAGATAAGACTTGGAGGCAGCAGACTTTGGGGAGGTTACTGTTAACTGGAGGCAACTGCACACTTGTGAGAGAGTAGACTGCTGTTTTGGGAGAGTTCTAGGTTACTCTGGAGAAGCACCTGTTTAAATGTTTATGACTGATATTATGGGTGAGAGGCTCCGTCTCCTCTGCTCCACCAGCTCTTGCAAATGTTGTATTAAATCCTCCTTTGCTATATTAAAGTCCTTATGCTTATAATAAATAGCATCAGTTCTGATTTTTTCTCTTATGAGTATTTTCCTATACTTTGCTATATTAAGGTCCTTATGCTTATAATAGTGTCAGTCGTGATCTTTTTCTCTTATGAGTATTTTTCCTATACTTAAAAAATATTTGTTATTGGTTTTTACTGCATATAAGTAAATATATGTTAATAAATAACAAAATGACTATCAGTTATTTTTGGCAGAAGTTAGTATTTACTGAGATTTTATTATGTGCCAGGAATAATGCTTTAAATATATTGTTTCAGTTCATTCTCACAATACAGTTCTCTTTCACAGAGGGGTTTGCATTTTTTAAATTAATTAATTAATTTCAATTTTTGAAAAAAATTTCAATGGCTTTTAGCGTACAACTGTCTTCTGGTTACATGGATGAATTGCAGATTGGTGAAGTTTGAGATTTCAGTGCCTCTATCACCTGAGTAGTGTACATTGTGCCCAATATGTAGTTCTTTATCCCTCACCCCTCTCTCAACTTCCCATTTCTGAGTCTCTAATATCCACTATACCACTCTGTATGCCTTTGCATACCCCAAGCTTAGCTCCCACTTATAAGTGAGAGCATATGATATTTGATTTTCCATTCTTGAGTAATTTCACTTAGAATAATGGCCTTAAGCTCCATCCAAGTTGCGGCAAAAGACATTATTTCATTCTTTGTTACAACTGGGTATATATAAATATGTGGCTTTATTTCTGGGTTGTCTATTGTGTTCCATTATTCTATGTGCCCATTTTTGTACCAGTACCATGACATTTTGGTAACTTTAGACTTGTAGTATAATTTGAGGTCCGGTAATGTGATACCTCCACTTTTTATGGTACTTACATTAAAATCACTGTATATATGTGTATGTATGTATATATATATATATATATATATATATGCCACATTTTCTTTATTCACTCATTGGTCGATGGGCAGTTAGCATGGTTCCATATCTTTGCAACTGTGAATTGTGCTGTAATAAACATACATCTGCAGGTGTCTTTTTGATACAATGACTTATTTTGGGGGGTTAGATACCTAGCAGTGGATTGCCAAATCAAATGACAATCTACTTTTAGTTCCTTAAGAAATCTTTACACTGTTTTCCTGGAGGTTGTACTAATTTACATATCCACCAGCAATGTATAAGCGTTCCCCTTTCACCACATCTATGATATCTATTGTTTTCTGACTTTTTAATAATCGTCATTCTTGCAGGGGTAAGTTGGTGTCTTATTGTGGTCTTAATTTTCATTTCCCTGATGATTAGTGATGTTGAGGTTTTTTTTAGTGCTTGTTGGTCATTTCTGTATCTTGCTTTGAGAAGATACAGAATATCTTCTCTCTACAGATATCTTCTCTACAGAAGATACAAAATAATCATGTCATTTGCCCACTCTTTGATGGGATTATTTGTTTTTCTCTTGCTGATTTGTTAAGTTCTTTGTAGATTATGAATATTAGTCCTTGGTCAGATGCATAGTTTTCAAATATTTTCTCCCATTCTGTTGGTTGTCTGTTTGCTCTGCTGATTATTATTATTTTTTGCTGTGCAAAAGTTTTTAGTTTGATTATATTTCATTTATTTATGGTTGTCTTTATTGCATTTGCTTTTGAGATCTTAGTCATAAATTATTTGCCTAGGCCAATGTCCAGAAAAAGGTTTTTCTAAGTTTTTTCTAGAATTTCTATGTTTTCATGTATTACATTTAAATCTTCAATCCCTCTTGAGTTGATCTTTGTATAAGGTGAGAGACAGGAATTCAGTTTCATTCTTCTGCATGTGGCTACCAAGTTTTCCCAGCACCATTTATTACACAGGGTGTCTTTCCCCCAATTTATGTTTTTATACGCTTTGTTGAAGATCGTGTCTTTTGCAGGAACATGGATGGAATTGGAAGATATTATCATTAGCAAACTAACACAGGAACAGGAAACCAAATACTGCATGGTCTCACTTACAAGTGGGAGCTAAATGATAGGAACTCATGAACACAAAGTAAGGAACAAAAGATACTGAGGTCTACTTGAGGGTGGAGAGAGGGAGAAGGGAGAGGAGCAGAAAAAAATAACTATTGGGTACTAAGCTTAATACCTGGTGATGAAATAATCTGTTCAACAAACCCCCATTAAACAAGTTTACCTATCTAACAAACTTTCACATGTACCCTTGAACCTAAAATAAAGGTTGGAAAAAATAAAGGTCAATTGGTTATAAACATGTGGCTTTATTTCTGGGTTGTCTATTCAGTTCTATTGTTCTATGTGCCCATTTTTATACCAGTACCATGCCGTTATGGTAACTTTAGACTTGCAGTATAATTTGAGGTCAGGTAATGTGATACCTCCACTTTTTGTGGTACTTACATTAAAATCACTGTATTGAAAATGTCTCTCCCAAATGAGGAGAAGGGTGGATGGAGAGTACCGTATCTAGTCTTCTCTAATAAGCCCATTGGTATTCAAAATCCTCTAAAAATTTTTGATTGAGATCTTAAAAAATTTCTAAATAATAATCCCTAGTAATTTTCTGGTTTACTCCTTTATTTTGGCTACAGAAGAGTTAGAAAGCACAATTTTATTATTTAAAGGTTTAATGGAGATGATATTTTATTATCTCAGGAGTATTGGTTTCATTTTCAACCACTGCCTTTCTCATCAGACTAAAATACTTTTTTGTTTTGCCCATAAAACTAGATCAGTGATTCTCAAATAAAGGCAATTTTCTTCCCAGGAAAACAATTGTCTAGAGAGAGTTTTCACTGCCACAATTTGGAGAAGGGGTTTGTGCCACTGGCACATAGTGGGTAGAGGATAGAGATGGTGTTAAATATCACATGATTCAACAGGAAGTCTCTACCCCCACTCAACCCTGCAACAAACGATTATTCTGTCCGAAATGTCAATGGCACCAAAGTTAAGAAATAATAACCTAGATACTTATAAGGGTAATGTGATTATTCCTAATACAGTGATAATCAAACTGAGGCTCAGAGAAGTTAATTTATTATCTATCTATAATTATACAATTAATAAGTGAAATAATCAGATTCTTCTTATTCTCACTGTGTGGATTTCTTCTAAACCTACTATTAAGTAAAGTTGCTTTTACCAGCTGCTAAGTGAGAAAATTTTTGGAAATGTCAGACGTGACATTGCATTTAAAGTGCACAGGATATGAAACAACTAGCTACAGCTCTTGAAACTGCATGTAGTCTCACTCATAATAAAATGCTTTCTTTTCAGTGACATAGATTAATTTTCATCTTCAGACCTACGTTTCCAAGTAAAATGATCTGGTAATTAGTGTAGAAATATTCTATGTAAGTAAATAAATGTATTTTACAGCACAACTTTATCTTTGGAAAGTAACTTTTTATACATATACTTGTGTCTTACCAGTAAACAACAGCAACTTTGTATAATAATTATTCTAAAATAGTAACAAATAAATTTAACTATATTTGATTTATAATTATATACTACACTTAAAGAGATAAAGGAAAAATTAGCTGAACTAAGTAAATTTGGAAAGGAGTACCTTGATGAGATATTGTAAAGGTAAAAGCAAAAACAATTGCATTAAAACACTGTAATCTAGTTGGTAAATGTATTTTATACAGGAATATGATTACTCATTCTTGAAGCCCTTTATACCTATACTAGGGTTGAACAAATAACTACATAAATTATCAATAACGGGAACCAGGTTTCTCACTGCAAGAGAAAGAAGTTACAATACTCAAACAATGGAGGAAATATTGATCAAACCCTGTGGTGCTGAATTAGAGTAAAAAATATTAGCATGAACTCATTTTTATTTTAAGAAATACAGAAATAAATATAGAAACATGTATATGTGGGTTAGTATAAACATATTATTATGAATACAGATATCTATATTTCCTTCCCTGTCCTCTGAGAGGTGTATACCCCAGTTGCAATGAACACACATACCACCCAGATTTGGTTTCTAAATACCATTTTGCAATAAAAGAAACCATGGCTTTTTGAAAAAGCAGTTGGTTCTAGCGTTGGGGAAGAAAAAAAGCAAGGTAAACCTGGAGCATCATGTAGTTGCAGTAACAAAAAAGTGCTAAAAAAAGGGTCGGGTTCAACTTGAAGGAATTTCCAATAACCACAGTTGAAAACATGTGAGCAGCAAAATAAATTATAATAGTATTGCATTAAAACCAAAATAATAACTTTAAATAACATAGGTGAGCACACCCTGATATTAAAATGATTGAATAAATAAGGAAGAAAGAATAAATCTGTTTTACAAATGAATGTCAGTGAATTAATATTGAAGAAATTTTTTAAAGTCATCTGAACACTACAGTCATGGTTAGAGTAATAATATTAGGTTGGTGCAAAAGTAATTGCTGTTTTAATGTTACTTTCAATGAAAAAAAAAGCACAACTACTTTTCCACCAACCTAATAATGAAGATCTATGGATGGCTGCTAAAATTAGTTGGAAAAGCTTTAAGAAAAATAGGATATTTGTATAGCCCAAAATATTTATTGATTACCGTGGTATATTTAATATGTTTTCACAAATATCAATTTTTTCTACCAGCGTGTGAAACTTAACTCTCTTTTTCCTTGAACGTAGACTTTATATAGTGACTTATTCTAAGAAATAAAACATAGAAAGGGAAAGCTAATGATTGTACAATTTTTTAAAAGCAAACTAGCAGACATAAACTTACCTAAATAATCAAGTTAACAGCATCAGCAATAAAACATGTTGATGCCATGTACCCCTGACATAATGCAATAAGAAGGGCATCTTGCCCTGTGATATTCTCTTTCAGGTTTCACAATGCCAGTACATTCACTAGGAAGCATCAGATGAACCCAAATTGTGGGGCGTTCTAAAAAAATCCGACCAATATTTTTAAATATGTCAAGGTCATGAAAGTCAAGGAAAACACAATAAACTGCCACAGACTGGAGAAGACTAAGGAGACATGAAGTCTAAATGCAACGTGATATCCTGGGTTGGATCTTGATCAGAAGAAAGCAATTAGTGAGAAAACTTGTGACATCAAATATGTGTGTAGTTTAGTTAATAGTATTGTACCAATGTTATTTTCTTGGTTTTGATAAATGTACCCCAAAATGTTAACATTTGGGGAAACTGGGTGAAGTTCACATGGGAACATTTTTCACTTTTTTCCAGTTCTCTTGAAAATGCTATCTTTTCCAAAATTAAAAAAAGTTTTTTAAAATTTTATGAATGCTTCAAACATATCTAAGTATTATAAATATAGATTAACCTTTAAAAGTTTAAGCGACTATTCTAGAAGCTTTTGTTAAACTCAACTAAAATTACATATGTATATGTATGGGTCTGCGTGTACGTGTGTGTGTACATGACTGTGTATGTGTGTCAGTCTTTGCTGAGTCTTCTTGAGAATAGTTACAGAGGAATCAATTTGTAACACAGGGTGACTCTTACAGGTGATCCATTTATTCTCATCTCCAGTAGTGCAAGATCCTGAATTTTTTAAAGCCCCTGTCTCCTTTCACACTCCTGGGCATGAGAGGTACATGCCTTCCATATTTTCTCCAACATGATCCACTGCTATCACTCTTACTTTCCCGAGAGGTTTCAGCTATGTTTTTACAATCTAGAGCAGACACAAGACCCAGCAATTAGAGCTCTATGGAGGTTTATATTTATATATAATGTTGAAATTTTTTATAAACAAAAATTATTTGTATATTAAAATGTGCATCCATATTTTTACTATTGTTTAATGAATATTAGATTAGATTAGATGGGTAGATATAATAGATATAGATTTTTCACTGCTGGTTCTCAAACTTTATCATTTATCAGAATCACATGGAAATCTTATTAATGCAGTTTCCTAGGCTCTATTCCTAGAAGTACTAATTCAGTCTTTTGGGATTAGTATGGTCCAAGAATTTTCATTTCTAATAAGCTCATCGCTTACGGCAATAACTGCTGGTCCAAATATCACAATTTGAGAACTACTAATCTAAATATCTTTCTGCAATTAGATTATTTTTTATAACATGGTGCATATATATAATGCATAGATATAAAATATTTTATATAATCTGTCAAGGGAGATTCTTATATATATTATTTTTACTCTAATTAGTCATCTGTACATAGGTATAGGCTGGACAGCTCTATTTCAAGAGCCATTGTGGCTAACACATTGCTTATGTTAAAATATAAAAATATGATTATCATAACCCTAAAATCAATGGCACGCATGTAAAAGTCCTGTCTCTATGTATGCAGTATAAATAAAGTACCTACACGGTATGCAATTACACATACAGAGCCTCGTTTTGCTAACATATCATTGCCATTTTAAGGCAAAGCATCAGCGAACAACATTTATTACTTCAGAAGGAAAAAAGTAAATTTGAAAACACAATAGCTGAGAAGCAAAAGTAAAGGTAGTGTTCAAATTGAAAATCCAGTGACATATAGAAAACGAAAACGTCAACTACGTTAACTACCATTTATGGTATCCTATGCATATAGAATAAAAATTACCAGGCATTAAATTCCTATCAAACGTATTGTCATGTTTTCTATACATATTTGAAAAATTGTATAGAAACATCCTGCTGTTTCTACAGCACTTGTTAAAAATTGTGTAATCTAGGTTATGAAAGCAATATTAATAATTATTTTCAGACACATATGATAAAATGGGGACTTTTCTCGTTCATCACAAAGGCCTTAGATCACCAACTCCATTCACTGTTATTTTGGAATATTCTTTATGACCTGCACACTGGTATTCTCTCACTGAATTTTAGGCTGTGTTCACAAGCAAAGGGCAAGTTGATTATTCTAGAGTGAAAACAGACACAATTGTATAATGAACTCATTTTTGTGTTCATCAGTTGCTCATCTTTGCATTAAAATTTATCACACAGAATAAATTATTTTGTATTGGACAGTACACGTAAACTGATTTACCCCCAGGTTTACTTCCTCACTTTAAACCACTGGTCTAAAGAAAGAAATCATGTTCCTCAGATAAAGAATATTTAGAATATGTGAGCCAAAACAAGCAGCACATTCACTCATTGTAGTTAAAGATAATCTAAAGTATATCAACAATATTTATTGTGGAACGAACATTTTGTGTAAACTGCTAAGAATTTTTACAGAATGACCATTCTGCTCTATAGATTTATAGATTGTCTCTTTCCAAAAATTAAGCCCACTTGTTTGCTAATTTACCACACAATAAATAAACGTTTTCTCTTTTTAAAGCACTGCCATAGGCATAATCAGGAAGAAACTAAGGTGAATTGGCAATTCCCATCCAAAATAAGGGTCATATTGTAGATTTACAGAAGGAAATTCACAAAAAAACTCAATAACTAATAAAAAATACACTAAAAGTATAAAACTTCATTTTATAAATTTTGGGTAGTTGCCTGAATGTATACATATCTGAATGTATAGGTGGTATAACTTCAAATCTGAAAGTAGATCAGTGATCAATGTTGCCTTTGAAAATGAACTGATTATTCCTGTCCTGCATCTTCAGGAACAAGACTGAGTTAATTACAGACAGAAATTATAGGATGAAAATCTGCAATGTGAAAGTTCTAAACAATGGGAACAGCCACACTAAAAAAGGAATTGTATGTAATAGACACAATTTGATATGTTTAACGTATAAAGAAAAGTGATGAAATACAACTTCTAATGAGATCTGGATGGTGAGTCAGAACATGAAAAATAAAGATTAAGAATCTCAAGTAAGTAACTATGCTGGCTCAGGCTTACTTTTTTACCTCATTACTTACAAGGTCTGTGAGCTTAGAAAAATCACTTCACTTCCACAATTCAGTTTTTCCATATGCTAAATGTGATAATAAAAATACCTACCTAATAAGGTTCATTTGTAAACTGTGTTACCATTTCTGGCATACAGGGTATATATGTGTGTGTGTGTGTGTGTGTGTGTGTGTGTGTGTGTGTGTGTGTATCATGATACTCATGATCCTAGAGTTAATTTTAAGCTAAAAGACATAGTGATTCAATGAAAGAATATATAGGAATCCATATTACTTCAAATAAGTTCTAGCTCACAATTTACTCCAAATTTGTAACAACCAATTTCATACAGGTAGGTAAACCAGCAGAAAATAAAATTAATAGATGCTAATTGAATGAGTATTCATGGTGATTTGATATTAATGAAATGTTAGGTCCTAATCTGGCTACATTATTTACTGAATTTTGCAGCTTGACAAAAGATCCTAAATCCTAAATTTTGATCTGAGGGAAGTAGTTTTCTTTGTTCAAATGAACAAATTCATGATCTTTAAGTAAACATCTCAAATGCTGTGCAAATAATAGAGACTCAGTATATTTACCAAATGGATAACTGGAACCCTGAAAAATTGGGAAGATTGTATTAATTTATAGACATAGAAGCACAAAGAACAATTAATTTGAGATTCAAAAATACATCTTTCTTTTATTTTTCCCTTTCTTTTCTTAGCTGTCTTACCTTCCTTTTCTGAAAAAGTCAGATATAAACTATTAGATGGGAGAAAGCAAGATAGGCAGCCATTTTGGAGTGGGGGTAGGGAGCACAGTGGCGCTGAGCCCTGTAGGAGCCCAGGTGGACTGAGGCAGGTTTCTATGAGGGCAGAGAAGGCCAGGCATAGGAGGCACAGTCAAAGAAGGGAGACAAGACATACACACAGAGAAGCAGGCTGACAGGAGTGCTTGGAACCTGATCAAGGAGAGGAGCGTGCCTATCTTCAGTGGGAGTAACTACATGTAAAGTGGGCATTTAGAATCATAGCTCCCCAAAAAGATAAGTGGGGCATCCATGCACTAGGATGGTTCAGCAAGGGATGCTAGAGAGTAAGTGGAGTGAAGCGAAGTAAGGTTCACACAGGAGGCAAAGAGTCGCACTGGGATGAGGAGAGCAGCTGTGAATGGGGGCTGCCAGAGAATGATCAGCCTGAGAGGGTCATGTGTGCCTGTGAGTGGCCTGGGGTGGAGTGTTAGAGCCCAAGAAATTTCAGGAGAGCTTTCACATAGAGGGGTACTCTATTGTAGGATGTCAGAGCCCAAGCAGGGTGAGAAGGTCATCCTGGGATGAAGGTCTGGAACCTAGGTGCAGGGAGGAAAGTCTGCATTTGGGAGAAGGGTAAGTGCAGAAAGAGGAAAATCTAGAATAATATTGTAGTTTGGATAGAAATGGGATATGAAAGTATAAATGCGTGACTTTTAATATAGAAAGATAGGTCAAAAAATAAATATACATATTAACATGCACATGCATGTTTAGGAATATGTGTGTAGGAATTCACATGCACTGCCTAATTATGCTCACTGAGATGGGCATAATTAGAATAAAAGCCAGTACATTTCTTGACTATACATTCACCTCAACTTAACATTTTTTATGAAAAACAAATAGAGGACCTTGGAGAAATAGTTGATTCTTAAACTGGGCCAAAGAAAATACAAAAGAACATGCAATATTTTGTATGAAAAAGAAAAGAAATACTTAATGAATCAAAGGGATATGAAAAAGGACACAAAAGCTAGTCTAAATGGGACTTCTCTGACCAAATCTGGGCAATTTGAGCATCAAAATAAATAATGATGATAATATAAAATATAATTCATTAAACAGGAAATCACAGCTTCATACAGACATAAATAAATGAGTAAATTGAAGTTTTAATGAGATATTGAGAATTACATAATTACAATGTATCTCCCAGACAATCCTTATTAATTATGGACAGAAGCATAACTTTATAGTGAAGAAGTCTGGCAGACAGGAAATACCTGAATAAAGTGAGCAAGGTGAACATTATCAGTGACAGAGCAAAGTGAAATATTGTGCCAACCCATAGGATGCAATGAGCATGCAGCAACATTTGGAATGGTATTTCTGTGATAATCCTGCCTAAAATGTGTGACTTCGATCTAGTTGTAATAAAACATTGGACATTATGAACTGAGGGACCTTTTACAAGTAAGTAGCCTGTAGTCTTCAAAATATCAGGATCATAAAAATCAAGAAAAGACTGAGGAACTTATCAGACTGAGTAAAACTAAGATGTCATGGAAACAATGCACCTTTGGGTCCTCAGCTGGAATATTTGGCTCCAAAAGGCATACTGAGATATAGATCCATCCCAGGTTTAGATAAAATTTATGGTAATTAGCTAATTTTTATGGTGTTTTTTGGTTATATAGATTAATGTCCTTGTTTTTAACAAATACATACTGATACTCCCACCTCAGCCTCCAAAGTAGCTTGGACTACAGGGGTGCATGCCACCACGTACGGCTAATTTTTTGTATTTTTAGTAGAGACCTGATTTTGTCATGTTGCCCAGCCTGGTCTCCAACTCCTGCACTCAAGCTATCTGTCTGCCTTGGCCTCCCAAAAATGGTTCTTCTATCTTTATTATTGTTCATTTGTATATCTACTTTTCTGCATTTAAAAACTTTTCTCTTTATAACTGGTTTTCAAAAATTTCATATAAGATCAATCTTTTTAAAAATATATTAGTTCTGCTTAAATTTCATTGAACTTTTTGGATTTCTAGGTCTACAATTTTGATTAAATTTGTAAATTTGGGGGCATTATTTCTTCAACCTTTTTTTTCTGTCTACCCACCTTTCAATCTAAGACTCCAATAACATATTTTAGTCTCTGTTATATTGGTCAATGTTTACCAATGTTTACTTCTGTCATTCTTTTCTTTCCATTTGTCATTTTGAATGTTTTATCGTTTGTCTTCAAGTGAAAGTTGTCTTCAGTTAGTTACAATCTGCTTTTATTTCCAGTGTATTTTTCACTGTATACATTTAATTATTGATTTCTAGAAGTTTCCTGTGGTTCTTATTATCTGTGGTAGACTCAGTAAGGCCTCCAAAGAAACCAGGTCCTATTTCCTGCAACCTGTGAATGAATAGTGCCTTATAAAGCAGAAGGAATTTTGGCAATCTAATTAAGTTAAAAATGTTAAGATGGGGAGAGTAATCTGGTTTATGAGGATTATTCTGGAAATCACAAGTGTCTCATAAGAGAGAGGTAGATGGAAATTTGATACCTGTACAGAAAAGGAGTAGGGAATGTGCTGCAGAGGCAGGATAAAGGTGATATGGCTATAAGGAAAGAAATGCCAGCAGTTAGCCAGGTGCGGTGGCTCACGCCTGTAATCCCAGAACCTTGGGAGGCCGAGGTGGGAGGATCTTCAGAGGTCAGGAGTACGAGATCAGGCTGGCCAACATGGTGAAACCCCATCTCTACTAAAAATACAAAAATTAGCTGGGCATGGCCGTGCACACCTGTAATCCCAGCTACTCTGGAGGCTAGGTCAGGAGAATTGCTTGAACCAGGGAGGCGGAGGTTGCAGTGAGCCGAGATCGCACCATTGCACTCCAGCCTAGGTGACAGAGCGAGACTCCACCTCAAAAATAAAATAAAATAAAATAAAATAAAAGCCAGGAGTCATCAGATATGGGAAAGGACAAGGAACAGATTATCCTCTAACCTCTTATGGGAGTGTAGCCCCACCTTGAATTTGGCTCGGTAAAACTGACTTCAGACTCTGCCCTCCGGAGCTGCGAGAGAGTACATTTCTGTTGTATTAAGCCACCAAGTTTGTGGTAATTTGTCATAGGAGCCACAGGAAACTAATACGTTATTCATTTTTCTGTTCACCATGTCCAAGAATTCTTCTACCTTCTTGGACATTTAAAACCTATAATAGCCATTTTAAGAAAATTATCTATTTATTAAAGTATCTGTTAGTCTTTCATCTGATTCTATTGACTGAGTTCTCTACTGATAAAATAGGTTATATATTTCTACCTATTTGACAGGGTAGTACTTTTTTTGTCAAGTTTATTAAGGTATAACTTTTGACTGGACATCTCATATTGTGGATTTTGGTTGTTGAGTCCTGCATTTTTTTGAATTTTATTAAAATACTTTTGAATTTTGATCTGGCACACTGTTATGCAATTTGAGGGTCAATTTTCCTCTTTGGAGCCCCACTTTCAGGCTTTTTTTATCGCAGGCCCAGAGCCATCTTTAGGACTATTTGGCCTCACCTCAAGAGCAAGTCTTTATGCCCAATCTCTGTGCAACATAGAACTCTCCAACCTTGCTGCTGAGAAGTGAACTTCCAGCCTGATGTGGATTATTTGGCCTTTGTTTCCACCAGTTCTTTCCTGTCCTCTCACATTTACACCTTTCACCATCCAAAGATTCAATGTAAGTCTCCGTAGCTCTTTTTCTTTCTCTTTATGTAGCTTCCTCTTTCCAAACCTTTTGTCAGGAATTCTTCATCAGCCTCTCAAATTCTGATTCCCAAGCTGTTGCGATTCTCCAGTCCTGAGCTATCCCTTGGAAAATGAAGCTGGGAAGAAATCTGGTAAGATAATAGGGCTCCCTTTCTTTTTATCAGGGTTTATAGCCCTGCACTGCCTGTTGGTCAATGTCTGAAAACTCTTGCTTGAGTCTTTGTTTGTTTTTCCCAGTTGTTTGTGGCAAAATGGCAAATTTCCTAACAGCTAATACTTAACGGACAGAAGTAGAAGTCTTTCTTTCTCTTTTGTTTTTTTTTTTTTGTTGTTGTTGTTGTTCTTCTCATTTTCATTAAAGAAACCATAAGGTATTTATAGGGAGAAGGAAAAGCATTTAGATGATTATAACATTAACATGAAAATAAGCAGTCAAATTAATATAATAATATCCTAGAAGAAATAGAAGAAGATGAGACAGTAATGATAATAATTATAATTGATTTAAGATTCAATATGTGAGAGGTCAGCTAATGCAATATACACCAATTGGTTTCCCAAAAGGGCACTGAGGAAAAGACAGACTTTTATTTACAAGTAATTAGATAAGTCTTAGGGTACATAAAAGCATACATTTATGTTGTAAATAAATAAGGATTAGAATTGAGGGAGAAAGACAGTATAGTTAAAATAAGAGTACCAGCAAGTGATTATGATGGATCTTTTTCATTTTCTTCCAGTAATTAGTATCTAATCCTTCTAATTTTGACGAGTTTCTCAAGCCAATTCCATCAGTATCAGCAGCCTCTGTCTCAATCTAAAATGTTTAATCCTATGTTGCGATACATAGATTTGCGTGTTACTGCATAATGCCAACTTTATTAACAGCATTGACTTTTGTGGCATATGCTGTATTCATCACGTTCCACAAGTGTATAAGCCTGTCAGTCGTTTCCCTGTGCTGACCAGTAAGCCATCAATGTCAAAGACACTGGCTCAGTAAAATGCAGAAGAATCCACTGGGGTTTGTTATCATTGGGGCTCAGGCCGCAGAAGCAATACAAAGTCTTTCAGTAACAGAGAATGATGGATATTTAGAAAGGATATCTAATATATATAGCTACATAAAACATTAACACATCAGTGTTTAGTTAGCACTAAAAGTAATATTTATATTTATTGTAGACTCATGAAAAGAATGAGATTTTTATGAGAAAACGAAGTTTTATATCCCTAAAGCTTTAAAATTTGGATTGGGACAGTTAAAGGAAATTCATTATTAAAAGATGTTTAAAATGCAAAATCAAACAAAGGTGAGTCATCATGGGTCAGCCAAGCAGAGAATGAACTAGATTAACTCATTAGATCTTTTAGAAGTTATGACAAAGATGGAGAACATTTTGTATAGGAGGTCAAATTTCAAGGTATTTCTATTCACACATATTACTGATACTCCAGATGAATTGGGGACCATATATTAATAACCATTTTGCTCCAATGAAGGAGAAAACATGAGACAATGGTATTGTAATAGGTAGAATAGTGACCCTTCAAATATGTCCACTTCCTACTCTCTGGAACCTGTGAATGTGTTAGCTTACATGGAAAAAGTGTGTTGCAGGTGTGACTAAGTAAAAAACATTAAGATTATCCTGATGTATCCTCATAGGTGTAATGTGATCATAAAAGCTCTTGAAATTAGAATACAAAAGCTGGAGAGAGAGTCCAAGAACCAGAGAGATAGCAGCATGAGTATTGAGCCCCACTTTGCTGATTTTGAAGATGGAGGAACAAAGCCATGAGACAAGTAAATCACCACCTCTAGAAGCTGGAAAAACACAATGAAATAGATTTTTTCCTAGTCTTCAGAAAGTAATGCCACCTGCTGTTATCTTTATCTTAGCCCAGTGAGATCTCTGTTGGACTTCCAATCTACAGAACTGTGAAATAATAAATTTGCGGAGTTTTCTTAAGTCGCGAAATTTGTGGTAATCTGTTATAGCAGTAATAGAAAACTTAGCATCACCATACCAAGGAAGATAAGACATGTGGTTCATCAATGCAATCAATATATTTAGAATAATCCAGGGAAACTATTAGTTTCCAGGAAATGTTTGCCTTTGTTATCTCTATTTGTTGAGATTTATCATAAGATAGTGTATTAATCAATACCATTATAGCAACAAATGGCCCCAATACCTCAGTAGCTTTCAAAAGAAAGCTATACGTGTTGCTCAAATTATAGGTAGGCTGTAGATGAGCTATGACTCCATGCCAGGTGGCGCTCTGGGTCTTCACATTCAGGGAACCAGAGAAAAGAAGCTCTATTTATGAGACATGTCCATTCTCATAACAGACATAAAGGGGAAGGCACCTCTGCTCTGGGGTAGTGTGCAGAGAATTTACTCAAATTCAATTGACCAATTCATGTCATGGGATGATTACATAAACTTGTCTTCCAGTTTTAACTAGACATGTTAGGTGAAAATTACCAGTGCCCTCTAAAGAAGTAAATATTAAGCACAACAGAATTTCAAGAGAATAACAAGAGATCACTGCTCCGTTTAAGGGAATGGGTGAAACAGGGGTTTCACTAACTTCCCATATAAATAACTCCTTCTGGCCAATGCACAAGGAACATGTTTCCTGGGATTTGATAGACTATTAAAGATTAAACAATACGGTTCCTCTGATTGCTTCTGTTGTATTTGATGCAGTAGAGTCTATGAAGCAACAATAGGTGAAGGGGAACTGGCATGCCCTTGAAAACCTGGATAATAACTTATCTTCCATTCTAATGCAGGAGGACAGTCAAGCACAATTTTCATTCATGTGGAACAGAAACCCATTTATGACAGGGCCTGCTCAGCTCAGGAAGAGTTAAGGACTGTAGTTGTCCATATAACAAATATAGCCCAGTCAATGAATCCAGCTAAAATCCAAGACCCGATCCAGTCTGTGGATTTTCTCAGAATTAAGTGGACTGGATCAACCAGACGTATTCTTCAAATTGTGAGAATTACATTGTTCTCTTGCACAGATTCTGCCAATCAACATGAAGCTCAGAGACTACCCCTTTTCCAGGTTTTGAAAAGATAATATTTTTTATTTAAGAATCCTTCCAAGCCCTGTTCACAAAATCAATAGAAAAAATATCTGAATTTAAGAGAGGTCCTAAAGAAAAATAATCATTAAAAGATTGGTGGAGATTAGTGGCACAGTCTACATAAGACTTTATGATTCAATTGTTTAGTTGACATTAGAAATATCTGCAACTGCAACATTGCAGACCAGCATCTGTGGTATATATTGAAATGGGATGCTCAGTGAATACCTCTTAGTATTTTTACTCCAAAAATGCCTGAGGAAGCTGCTGTTAAAAGCCAAAAGTAAAACATGGCTAGAGTCTTACTGGGTGTTGGTCAAACCAGATTGTATTAATGGATGACTATAGACCTCTATCAGTAGGCAGAAAATATGATATGTGAGTATTAATTGGGATCGAACTCTATTTTCCTATAGAGTTCACTCATGTTGTCTGGAGCAACACCATGAAAACAAGTAAATATTTCAAATAAAGAATTAGCTATCAATTTAGCCCATCTGGATATTTTTCTCTGAATCACGGTACAGTATGCATTTCACTGTTTTGAAAGTAGAAAATAGAAAAAAAACAGGGAAACAATATTACACAAATTTTACTTAACAATCTCAGAGCAGAAGCCTCATTGAAAATTAGAATGAATAATTAAAATATTTGTTTCACAATGGAAGCGTGTTTTGAACAGAAAGTGACAAATGGAGATCTAATTCCTAAACTGTGCATCCTACACATATAACAATTTTTTGTTTGATACAGTGTTCTATGCTCAAGGTTAAACTTACCTTTATCAGAAAAGCTGAAATCAATACTCAAGACACAATATTGATTACATCGAAGTCGCTTGTTCGTATTCCTAAAGGCATTTTGTAGGTGAGCAGTATCTTTACTGCCTTGAAGCATCAAGGCAGCTCCATTGCCAAATAACACTGCCTGTTTTGTTATTTCTTTGTTGTTGTTGTTGTTGTTGTTTGTTTTTGTTATTTTACCAGATATGTAGCACCTATGCTGAAATAGAAACTCCAATTATGGGGAAAAAGTCTGGGTCAAAACAGGTAATAAATGTGGAAAAAGGGGAGAAGACATACAGATGGCAAAGACAGTCATAAGTTAATCTAATCCCAAGGAAGGATGTAGTTACATAATTCCCCATATTAGCCTTGCAGAGCAAGAGAATAAACTCAGTGCTCTTTCTTAGATCTGGTACTGAGTAATAGCCAGTGCTGAGAGAAATCCTAAACTGGTTACCTCTGGAGAAAGGAGATTGGATTTCTACTGATCTTCAGTAGAAATTCTACCTGGTGAATCTGAGGAAAAGATGGTATGTAGCACACCCTGATGACTCAAGGTCAAGTCAATGGGATAAAGTGAAAGATGCTGTGGAGTTGATCTTCTGTTATCCTTGAGTTCATAAATCAAGATAATATATGATTCAAACAGCTGCCTGGGTGTGATATAAAGCAAACTGTGGCTGCCTGTTGAGTATGTCCCAATTTGTACGATCGTTTGATTAAGTTAAAAGTGAATTTCATGGATTTCATCTAAATAAAATCGAAACGGAACCTGAATAACTTCAAAGGTGTTAGGCATGGGTGTGATTGTGAGATCTGACAGGATAGATATTTTCCCTCCAGAAGCAGACAAAAAAAAAAAAAAACTTTTATGGGAAGCCTTTTAGTATACCCAGCTGAAGCTATATTTGGAGGTAGAGAAAAAACCATTGACAGTTGTTAGATATCCAATGTTTGGATGTTGAGATCATTTTCCTAAATTGTACGGTTGTTTAAATGTACAATGAAACAGAATATGAGGTAACTTGTTCAGCAGCTGCCCAGGAGATAGCAAGAGTTTAGTGAAGACGTTAGGAGTTAGTCATGCTATACTAAATGAGGCTAAAAAATATTACTAGAGGCTTTTTGAAGAGAAAACTTTTTAAACTAAAGGGAATTAGAAGCGGCTCTCACAATAGAAAGATAACACCATTTTAATAGAATAGAATGATCAATAATGATTGTATTTTCACTTCTGAACTATTCTGGGAGTAGTCCTAACCTCCCCCAGGGATAACTATTAGATATTCAAATCACAATGAAATTTGATTTTTTTTTGAAAGCTCTGGTAAAGGGCCTTACAGAGCCAAGTCAAAGACATATACCTACGGGGAAACTTTGGTAACCTTAGGTTTTGGTAAGTCATCACGAATACTATGGCTTTCATTGTTTTCCAATGACTCAAACACCTCAAGTTGGAATGATTTCCATCTTCTTTTTATTTTATGCTATTACCTATATCCTGGAACTTGTTGTGCAAGAGGATAGAAATGAGGGAAAAGGGAACAACTCAGTGTAATTTCTTGGGGGATAGATGGACAGCGTTACATAATTATGATGACACAGAAGCTGGTGTCCATGAAAAACCTATACAATGCTATCTGGAATATAGATATGTCCACAAACCAGATAGAATATAGGATTAGCTGAAAAAAAGTCTCTGTTCACACTCCCGTCGTTGCTAATATGGAAAAATTTGCTTCTGTTGGGAAATGATGAAATATATTGCTGTAATCTTAACTGACATATAGTGTGAAAAATACTAATCTATTTGTCATAGAAACCTGGTAACAGAGTTTTAAGTTATTTCGCCTGAAAATCTGAGTTGTGCATACCATAACCTCAGGATGAGAAAATATTTTGGACGCTAAGATTAAGTCTTGAATTGCTATAATGTCTGTAGAAACCAACTGAAGTGAGTTTGGCCTTATGAAGATTACATACTCAATAGAATGCCTCCAACATATGAAAGTTTCAATAATTATGTATAACAGATGATAAATTGTAACTCAACTTACAAAAGAATATCAGTATACCCATGAAGGATTATAAATAACAATTTACATGTTTTGTAGGGGAAATTTCTCCTCCCCTTTGTAAAACAAATTCTAGTGATCACTTAGGTCTTAATGGCCTGTGTCATATATTTGCTACTCTTACTGGAAGGAAGCACCCACAGGAAACAAAAGAAACAAGATAGTTCATTCTACTCCTTTGACAACATAAATTCAAGTGAACCTAAGGGTTAGTGGACTTATGAAATTTGTGACCAGGGTCCTTATCTATGGAAGGTTCTAAACAGAGTATTTCTGACTAATGATTTTAGGAAGTAAATAAACCTAGAATCTATAGCTTAGTGGGTTCAACTCCCACAAGCTTCAGTATAAAATTGGGATATTGATAAGCTAATCATTATCCACTAAGTGAGGGGAAGTGACATCCCACTTACCTTCTTACAAACCTCATCTAGTCTAGGTTTCAAAAAGTAATTTCCGCTGTGGGGATGATGAAACTGAAGCCTGCATTTCATGTCTCAGATCACTTTCTGCTTCACAGAAGCATGTCCATTGCCTGCATTTTCGAATTAGTTCTAAAATTTGAATAATGGATAAAATATTGGATTCTATGAATCTCTGATTTTACAGTCATATCTTCATATCTCTTTCTTAGCTCGGTAGCACTTCTTAAATCTGTGGATTTTTTTTTTTTTTTTTTGAGACAGACTCTTGCTCTGTCACCCAGGCTGGAGTGCAGTGGCGCCATCTCGGCTTACTGCAAGCTCCTCATCCTGGATTCACGCCATTCTCCTTCCTCAGCCTCCCTAGTAACTGGGACTACAGGCGCCCGCCACCATGCCTGGCTAATTTTTTATATTTTTAGTAGAAACTGGGTTCCACCATGTTACCCAAGATGGTCTCTGTCTTCTGACCTCGTGATCCACCCGCCTCAGCCTCCCAAAGTGCTGAGATTAGAGGCGTGAGCCACCGCGCCCGACCAAATCTATGGATTTTTAAAGATCAGTTTAAGAAAATTCTTAGCCACTAGGTGTTTCTTACACTCTTTTCTGCTTTTCTTTTTTTTTCTTTTTGCATCCTTTTTTTCCTTCCCTATACTAAAGTATAGAGACATCATCTGACATATCATTAAGTTTTCAGCTATGCTTAATTCACTGTTAACTATATCCACTGATTATTTAATTTCATTTATTGTAATTTTATTTTAGAAATGATGTTTCCTCTTTTTAATTGTATCTAGTTTTCTGCTGAAATTTTGAATATTGTTATTTGACTCCTTCAGCATATTACTTAATTTAATATAAAATTTAAATCTGATAAATTCAATATCTGTATATCCTGTGAGTCTGTTTTTCTTGTCTATTTTTTTCTCTTGGTTTTCAATTAAGTGTTATATTCTCATGTGATTGATTACATGTAATTGAGTGTTGACATTATACATAAAAGGAATAGGGATAATTTGAAGCTCTGGATGTAGTTTTCTTTTACTTTTGGCAGGAGCAAGCCCAGAGAAGGTCACTTTAATTGAATCAAGAAATTAAATTATTTGAACTTCTCTTATTTCCCTTATTTAAAAGTCTAATTACTACAAAGATGTTGTTCCCCAGTGTCCCAATCAGAACTCTCGGTTGTTTACTAAGCCTTTTAACTTTCTGCAGTTTCTAAAAGTAAATTTTTGTCCCCTCATCTCAGACTCTCATACTCCCAATTGTGTCTTTTGCTTTATATAAGGTTGAGTCAATGGAAAAGTTGTACAAATATCATGCTCATGACTTAGCTTATCTTAACTTTCTGATCTTATTCCTAAAAATTCTCTCTGCATTGGGTTCCTATTGAATAAGAAGTGTGGTGAGGAGCATGGTGGGAAGGAGTGACAACTTTATAGTGTAAACAGGTTAGACCACAGCATAATATATGCCAGGCACTACTTTATTTGCATTACGTCATTATTTCAGTTAACAATATTTTCCACAATTCTGTGGAGTGAGGTAGTTATAATTCTCATATTGCAGATCATGACACTGTGGCTTAATAAATTTAAGTAATTTTTCCAAGTTTGCAGATTGTTAAACAAAGAATTCATTATTGACTGTAAGACTTCTCAACTACACAAAAAGCCTCACATGGAAGTACAACATACAGATCCAAATAATTATGACATAATACCCCATGCTGAGCCTTAACATAATATTATATTTTGTGTTTTTTGTAATTTCAACAATAACTTTAAAAGCCCCACCAACAAGAAAAAAGTATTTAAATTTATGTGCTTTAAAAATATGCCTCTCAGATTTCAAACTTAAATATTTATTCTGTATCTTAGTAATGCCAAACATTAAAGTTCAGAGTATACACAAAATTACCTACCTTCTGATTTCCTTATCAGGTACACTTCCAGTACAAATAATGGAAATTGAGGACCTTTGCTTAGGAAAATCAAAGCTACTTATTAGCACCTAATTTAGTTTATTGTCATCTGCTTTTCTTTTTGGTATTTCTGTATTTTTTTTAACTAAACTTTAAAAAAATTCTGTCATCAATTAAAATCCTCTTTAATTTCACAATAACTATGACAGGAAAGCAAAGTGTTTTATAAACTAATTAAATGTTAATGAGACATGCCTGAAAGACTGTTTGTTCATAAACATAATATAGCTGGAAGCAAATCTTATCAGGAATTAATTAACAATGTATGTGATTAGGATAAATGGCTACCTATTTTCTTTGAAAACAGTTTTACTCCACTTAATACACTTGAAATAGCATATTTCATTACGAATATTATCCAAGTTATTAAAATACTAAAATACTTCTGGCACTGGTAAACAAGCATCTATAAATAGATTGTTACAATTCAAAAAGAAGCAGAAACCTCTGGCTGTGATTTTCAATGTCCTCGATATTAAATTTTTTTTAGAAAATACAAATCTCTATTTTCCTCTTAAATTGAATAAAATTTCATAATAAGTACAAAGTGTATGATTTCTGCTTCCATTCAATCCAGCTGGAAGAGGTTTTTTCATGTGATCTCCCAAAACTTGTTAATTGTGCCTGTTCATTCTTCAGTGATGGAGAACCTATTGATAGTTTGTGTGTACCATGCAAGGGACAGGTGAAAAGTATCTCGCTGATATCCAATGGTGATTATCTAATAGCATCAAGAGAAAAACTACATAATAAGAGTTTTAAAATGTAAATTAAACAGGTAATTTGTGATGTCTAGGAGTGATTAAATTAATTGTTACTAGTCTAATAGAGGTGTTTTGTCCTTGATATTAATTCCACAGTGTCTTTCTATGGCAAAGACAAATGTCCACCTGCTTTCTTCCCCCAATATGTAATTTATTTTCATAACCTCACACATACAAACTTCATCAAATATACTATTTATATTTTCTAGGACAAAAATAAACATTATCAGTCTTGATTTTTCCCACAATGCTATTTTTCCTTTAAAAAATACCTTATATGTTAATGTTTTAATTTCTTCTCCCTGTCTATGTTGCAAAAACTAAAATAAGTAAAAGACTGGCGTTTGCTTCCTTCTTATGACCATGTTTTATGGTGACAATATAAATGAATTTTCTGAACACCTGATTTTTTTTAAAATGATAAAAATCAAAATTTTTATGTAACAGGTATATTAAGTAAATAAATAAATTCTATCAATAAGAAAGCTCTCACTGTAATCAACTACTGCTTTCTTGAATATAGCTAGTTTTTGTATCTCCGTTTCTTCTATTGTTAATATGTATTACTATATTTCTATTATATGAGGTAGCAGTAAAAAGTAGAATTTGTTATAATATCTACATCAAATTCAGGTGACTAAAAATTTTTTATTTGTATTAACATTCACCACGAATCAAGATACAGATTTTGAAACAAAAATAAAATTTTTAAAAGTACACTTTTGGATCATTTTTCTTTACTAAATACAAATTAAAATTAAAAATAGCCTCAGAATCAATTAATTAAGATCTAAGAGCAGTTGGGAAAAATGAGACTCACTTCAAATATGTTTTAAATGTTTGTAATAATTTTATTTTGGGCATATAAATTAAACACAAATTAAGATTGACACTAATGAGAATAAAATTCTCCAGCTACATAGTTTAACAGAAATAACATTACAAATATTTTCCCTTCTTTGTTTTTTGCTTTGACATTGTATCTCAGCTTGCACTGAAAGATCTATTTTAAAAATATGAATGAGTCATGTATTACACTGAAAGATTAGTATTTGTGATAAATTCACCTAACTCTTACAGATTGAACTGAATTTTATTTAATATGGATCCAAGAATAATTATTAAACAAAGTAATATAATTTGTGGGGTATATAACAGTGCTTTAATGATGTATAATAAATATAAAGCATAAAGATATATAAAACAGCAAACTTCAAAGAATGATCAAAAGTGGCATTAACTTTATGTACAATGTATAGGTAGATAAGAGAAAATATATGCAATATAGCTATTTCTTAAAATACAAGATTCAGTTGTGAATGTAGGTTGATTCAATCTCTGATTTAAATTTTAGAACGTCAAATTAAACTACATGAAAAGAAGAAGTAGAATGAAATACAATTGCTCCTGTGCTGGGTCGAATAGTACCTACAAAGCTTCATGTCCACGTAGAACCTATGGATATGACCTTGTTTGGAGATAGAGTCTTTGCAGAGGTAATTAGTTAAATTAAGATGAGGTCATACTAGATTAGAATGGGTTCTAAATCCAATATCCATATAAAAACATGAGGAAAGATATACACAAAGTCACACACAGGGAGAATGTCATGCATACGTAGATGGAGGCAGAGATTGGAGTGAGTTATCTATGAGCCAAAGAATGCCAAAGATTGACAGCAACCACCAGAAGCTAAGAGAGAGATGTGGAAAAGATTCTCCTGTAGAGTATCTTGAAGGAGCCGATTCCACCAACACGATTGTAAATTTCTAACCCCCAAAACTGAGACAGTGAATTTCTGTTGTTTTAAGACGGTCAGTTGATAGTCACTTTGATAATGCAGCCTTAGGAAATTAATGCAGCCATGTACGTGGAATATCCAGGTTTCAGTTGGATTCAGGTACAGTGGGAATAATGATCAAGTAGTAAGTTCTGTCTTTCTTTGTAGTAGCTTTATTTTCAAGAAAATGGTTACCAGACTTTCTCGGCTAATGTTAGCCATATAGCTAGCAACCCAAAGAAAGAGTGAAGGTATCCTTCCTAATAGCCACAGATAAAAAGGCTCTAGATAAGAGATATTTGCCTAGCTCAAATCAAATACACTTAAAATAAATATGATGGCCAGAGGATTAGGAATTCTTATTGGAAAACCCTGAAGTATACACTAAACCTACAGCTGGGGCTGAGATAAAACTTCATAGAAACGGAGTAGAGAGGTGATTGCTACCTAAAGAAGTTATGCAGAATAGAATTTCCTCACATCTCAAAGAAATTTAGCAGATATTCACAATATGAAAATACTGGATACTATGATATCTTATTGGACATTTCATAATAAAATAGAATTATCGAAATATAAATTGTTCTATTCATTTGAAAGCTAGAAAAAAATAAGCAGATGATTAGATTTTTCTAATAAGCCAATACAAACTTCTCCTCATAAAAAGAGGATTAATTTCAGTTCTGGTAAGAAACTAAGATAATTTACAGTTAAAAATAAATTAGGTAGATGAAGTGATGAAAATTTATTCTGCTTTTATTTATAGGACTTTTATTTATTAAGATATCATCAATATCAACTATAGAATACTATTCCTAACTACTCTATGTAAAAACCCTTCTACTATTGTTTAAATCAGAGGTCACAAACTTAAATCATCTCCAAAATGGAGAAGTAATGGAAATACATTTTATATTTAAAATGGTCTTTGAATATTAAGACACACAATCACAGACATATATGCACACATGTATATAAAAATATGGTCAGCACATATGACTTATCAAAGGAAAGATAAAATTTGATTGGAAACTTTTCACTCAAATATTTACATATAATTCTAAATTTTACAGGCATTTTAAAGTCCTCCCTCTCACCATCATTTTATAAATTCTATTCTATATGTTTATAAGCTGTGTATACCTACTTATTGACAATATATTCCTTTATATTCATTTAAATTACAGTCTAGTGAAAATCAATTAATTATACATTCATATATGCAAGGAAATATCAAGCCTATTTTAATTCAGTGAAATATTTAAAAATAAATCTATATAATTCTTGGGATAAATGAGTCACCAATAACTTCATGCATTTATTCACCAAATAAGATACAGTGATCACTTTTGCTTAGTGGAAGAAACAATTTTTTGAGCTGAATTTCAAAAGGTAGGTGGATATTCTGTAACATCAAATTAGTGAGAACAACATAGGGTCTGAAGTGGGCATAGAGACAGAATAAGAATGAACCTACCTGGAAAGAAAGGAATTAGTGGGCTTCAAAACAAACAAACAAAAAGGACATAACCAGGTGTAAGGCCTTAGGAAGGGGGTTTTGATATTAGTTCTATTCCAAAGAACATTTGAAACTCTTGCATGCATTAAAAAAGAGAAGGGTATCCTATAATCAACATCTCTGCTTTCCTCATTGCTTCTCCTCACCCACCCACCCTCTCCAGCTTCTAGCAACCACTCTTCTACTCTCTGTTTCTATGAGATCTATGTTTCTTAGTTGCTACATGTAAGTTAGACCATACAGTATGTGTCTTTCTGTGCCTGGCTTGTTTCACTTAGCATAATGTCTTCTAGTGAGCTAGACTAGAGGGATAAGTTTTAGTAATCTGTTGTATTGCATGGTGAGCAATGTTAAAAATAATGTGTTGTATTTTAAAATTGCTAAAAGAATAGAATTTTAACATTCTCACTACAAAAAGTTGGTAGGTTGATGGATATGTTAATGAGCTTAATTACATCTTTTTACAATATATACATGAATGAAAACATCACAGGATACCCCATAAATATACACAATTACTATTTCTGAATTAAAGAAGAAAGGAAGAAAAAAAGAAAGGGAAAGAAAAACAGAGAGACAAAGAGACAGAGAAGGGTATAAATGTTATGCTAAAATTATGTATAAAGAATAAAACATAAGGAAGCAATGCAATTTCCAGAAATAAAACTGTTTTAAAATGATAGAAAATGTTTTGTGTTATCAACATTCCCCATGTCCTGCAGATGTGAGAGCTTCAGAGGCACTGCTGGATACACACTGCACTTACACCTTTTTATATGCAGTTTCATATCTTGGGTATATAATTTATGTATGGACAATTTAAGTGATGTTAAATGAACTTAAATAATTCCAATAACAGTGGCATATTAATGCCACTTTAAGCCTTTGTAGGCTTTTAAATAGAACCAATTTGTAAAAAGCATGAAATCCATACCATAGAGTTGACTTTGTAATAAGAAACTGTGGGATTAACTATTGAAATAATCACTATTATTCCTTGTATAAAATTCTTCTGTAGTTAAAGATTACTGTTTTTTAATCAAAAATTATGTTGGTATTATATGTAAAAGAGAAGGGCTTTTTTGGAAGGCCCAAAAGCATCAAATGAGATATAAATTTAGCTCCTTCGCACTTCACTTCTCTTTCCTAATGTTTATTCTCCTTTGGCTTTCCATCTCTTCCAAAACTTTCCCTTAAAATACAGGTAAATGGGTTGGACAATATAATGTTCTCCTCCCTGGGATACTCTACTAAAATAGAACATGACATTCAGATGCATCAGTGACTAAATAAAGTCACACCATTCTGTGTGGAGAGTACCAATCTCTGCCTATTATCTTATCTGAATAATTTCTCATGTAGTAAAATAGAGCAAGGACTCAGAGTTTCATGATGTAGAGAACAACATGATGCTGGGGTGGAAAGTGGTTTATAGAAATAGCCAAAGAAACTCTTAGGGTCAAGGGCTTCATAAGCTACTGCTAGGATAACCTAAAGTTACTGTGCATTATACTTTCTACTTAACTTCAAAAATAGCCAAATTGTTAGCAGAGCACCGATTTTCTACTACCTTTATTACAATATTTATATGGAGAGATTATTGTTCCTTCCTTAAATTTCATTCTAATTAGAATAGTTATAAAATTTTAAGACCAATTATAGGAAATCTATTTTGTGTGTTCTTATTTTTAAAAGGCTCCAAAGTCCCTTTCCAAAGACCCTTGACTTAAGAAAAGGATAAAAGCCTTCTTATGCAAATTTCCCTTTCTTGGTAGTCTATCATTGGCAGCAATATTAAAATTGCTTTCCCTTTCCTGAACAAAATAAAGGCTATGTATAAGCCATGGTCTTCATCGCTAAGAAGATGAGTGCTAGCATTAAACAGGAAAACAACAAATTAAATATTGTTAGAGAATAGGAAATAATCAAGATTTGAAAAGAACACCTAAAATTTGAGGCTAAGCCAAAAAATTACAATGCTTACATAAAGTTACCAGATTCATTCTTTACTTGCCCATTGTTTGATATTTATTATCTCAGCAGACTGCATAAATGCACTAGCAGTCCTCTGAGTATTCAGAGGACAAGACATCCTCAGATATTTATCATTTTGATATTATTTTGAAAAAATAAAATGTAACTTTTAAATTTAATTTATTTGAAATCTACAATTATATGCGTAGTAATTTCTGAACTAAAATTACATATATAGTTTAGCTAAACTCTTGATAATATAAGTAAATGTAGATTGAGTATATTTTAAATGTATACAAATCTTTTTCAATATTTAAAATGATTAGAGAACAAAGAAAAATTTTATGAGCTACTATAGCAATATTACTGACACTTAAATATTTATTGCATGCAGTGCACTAAGATGTGTCTTCTCAAGGTTCTAGAGACATCAAAGATATGTTTCCTTGTTATACAATGATTTTTATATGTATATTGGAAGGTAGACCATTCTTATGAAAAACTGCAATCTCCCCTGCTTAATATTAAACTTTCAAATAAAAGCCCTAGGCCACAAGCACACAGCTAACATCATAATCAATTGTGAAAAGTTGAAAGCTTTTACTCCAAGGTGAGGAACAGGACTGGGATGCTCAATCTTGCCACTTCTATTCAACATTGTAATGGAAGCCCTAGCCAGAACAATTAGGCAAGAGAAAGAAATAAAAGGTATCCAAATAAGAAAAGGAAAAAAAGTAAAACTGTCTCTATTTGCAGATGGCAAAATCTTATATTTTGAAAACTACTAAACCCTAAAGACTCTGCAAAAAAAAAAAACTGTTAGAACTAATAAACATGTTCAGTAAGGTCACAAGATACAAAATCGATGTACAAAAATCATTCATGTTTCTATACTCTAACAATAAACTAACTGAAAAAAAATGAAGAAAAAAATCCCATTTATAATAGCATCAAAAGAAACAAAGCACTTAGGAATAAATTTAACCAAAGAGGTAAAATATCTGTATACTGGAAACTATGTAACATAGATGAAAGAAATTGAAGAAGACATAAAAAATGATGGGTCAAGAGAATCAATTTCATTAAACTGTCCATGCTATGCAAAGTATTCTGCAGAGTCAATGCAATCATTTTCCAAATTTCAGTGGCATTTTTCACAGAAATAGAAAACAAAGCATGGAATTATTGTGGAGCCACAGAAGAATGTGAATAGCCAAGGCACTTTTGAGCAAGAAGAACAAAGCTGGAGTCAACAAACTTTCTAATTTCAAATTCTATTACAAAACCATAGTAATCAAAATGGAATGATACTGCCATTAAAACAGACACAGAGACCAACAGAAAGAGCTGAAAACCCAGAAATAAGTCCATGCATATAAAATCAACTAATTTTTGACGAAAGTGCCAGGAACATTTAGGAAAGGATAGTTTGGTCAATAAATGGTCTTGGGAAAACTGGTTATCTACATTGAATCCTTATTCTACACCATGCACAAACATCAATTCAACATGGATTAAAATTTTTAATCTAAGACTGAAAACCATAAAACTAGAAAACAGAAACATAGGGGAAAGCTCCATGACATCGGTCTTTGCAATGATTTTTCAGGTCTAAGAGCAAATTCGCAGGCAACAAAAGCAAAAATAAAACACATCAGACTATATAAAACTAAAAAGTTTCTGCACAGCAAATAAAACAATTAATAAAATAAAAGGAACCTGAACAATGGGAGAAAATATTTGCAAACTATATATGATAGGGAGTGAATATCCAAAATATATAAGGAACGTCCACAAGTTAATAATAAAAATACAAACAACTTGCTCAAAGAGAGGGCAGACGACCTGAACAGACTCTTTCAAAGAAATGGTCAACGGGTATATGAAAAGGTGCTGAACTTCACTAATTATCAGGCAAATGCAAATAGAAACCATAAGGAGATATCACCTCACACCTGTTAGAATGTCTATTATCAAAAAGTCAAACGATAAGAAGTGTTGGCAAGGATGTGGAGAAAGAGACTCTTATACTTTGTGAGTGGGAATGTAAATGGCTATAGTCATTATGAAATACAGTATGGAATTTCCTTAAAAACTAAAAATAAAACTATTGTATGACCCAGCAATCCACTTATGGATATACATCCAAAGAAAACAAAATCACTACCACGAAGTGATATTTGCACTGCGATGTTCATTGCATCATTATTCACAATAGTGAAGGTATGGAAACAATCTAAGTGCCCATTGATGATGAATGGATAAAGAAACTGTGGTGTATATAAATATTGAAATATAATTCGACCTTAAAAAAAGAAAAAAATCCTGCCATAGCAAAAACATGGATGAACATGGAGGGTATTATGCTAGGTGAAACATGTCAGGAACAGAAACACACCTACTGAATAATCTTATTTGTATGTGGAATCTAGAAATGTTAACTTCACGGTAACAAAAAGTAGAATGGTGGTTACCAGGAGTTATGGGTACAGTTATAAGATGAAATATTCCAGAGACCTAATGTCCAGCATGGTACCTATACTTAAAATAACGTATTGTATACTAGAAATGTGTGAAGAGTAGATATTAAGCATTTTACTTAAGGTACCTGTGTGAGATGATGATTATATTAATAAGCTTGTTTGTGTTAATCATTTCACAATGTAACCTATATAAAACATTATATTGTATACCTTGAATATATATAATTTTTGTCAATGATATCACAATAAAGGGAAAATAAAGTTAAGCTTCCATAACCCATTTCAATGCTATGTCTATTTCATAAAATCCCTTTCTTGGAACATGTATACTTTTGGATTTATTGAAAGTTATTTGGTATGTAGTGATTTCTCCCATTAATTCTTAACACACACAAGTAAACACAGACTTAAATAAGTATTTAGGTTCTAGTAATAAATTGGAATCCTAATATAATAATTAAAATGCAATAATTATATCTCTAGCTGAAATAAGACCAGAGTTACTCTAATTGAAGAGCCTATTTTACTGAGGAAAATTAATGTGATTTAACATTGCAAATACATGAAGTTAATTCTCAGTGTTTATAAAAAATTTGTCATTAGTATAATTTATTTTTTGCCAGTAATGTTAGTCTGTGCTTGGATATTTGATTTTAGCTGTTGGGATAGAAACACACTGAATCAGTCACTTCTATGTGAGGTCAAAGACTAACAACAAAGTATTTTTACTGATGTCAATAAATGTTCCACAATGCTTAATAAGTAAGTTTCTAAATACTCATGGCTTATATATTTTTTCATTCTATCTCTCCCAGAGATGCATAATTTGTATGTTAAAGGAGGTTATTGTCCACTTGAGAAAATAACTTATTCCTAGAGTGTCCTCCAAAGACTTGAAAATTTGTTATATTTTTAAAATCCAAAGGTATTTTGGAGGAATATTTAGGAAGTGAATACAGCAATGTACAATAACTTTATGAAGTGACAATTATTTCAAAGATTCCAGTACATTGTATGATTCTCAAATAACTAAAACTCAATGACTAAACATTTATCGAGAACAACTATACATCAGGGACTGTTCTTACTTGTAAAAGCCACAGGCGTAAAAATACCATAGGAGGTCTTGATATTTGTGAAAATGTACCCACAAAGCAGGGTAACACACAATAAACAATTAAATAAATATGCTTTAAAACCTGCAAAATAGATTTAACAAGCAAAAAAGCAAAGTATTAATGATGTGGTTATATATGTAAGATAAGTGGTGATTAAAGAACAGCTTTACTTTGGTGGCTAGAAAAGGTTTTTCAGCAGCTTCAACCAATAGTCCAGGAGCTAACCACAAAAACAAATGAGCTAACCACAAAAACAAACAAGCAAACACAAAAGCAAACAAAAAAAAGTGAAACAAGGAAACAGAGAGAACATCTTTGTTGGTAAAGAGCTCTTGAGTGACTGTAACCCAGAAATCACTTGGTAGTTTTAGGAAACTAGCCAGCCTTTGTGGCTGGATTGGAGACAGCAAGAAAGTTCACATGGTTAGGAACTTAGGTGTGCTTGAAATCTGCACTGTAAATCTGGATACTGGATATGGACATTTTCCTCCTAATTTTAGGAGGTAGCAAAGAATGGATTTTAAGCAAGAGATCGACATAATTTGACTCATATATTTTATAAATCACTCTCGCAGGTATTTGGAGAATGGATGAATGAGGCAAAAATAGAGACAAGAAAGCAAATTTCATTACTGCATCTCTCCAGGTGAAACTTGCAGGGCAAATGGAGAAAAATGAATTTGTAATATGATCTGAGTTGAAATATAAAGGATATTCTGATGAATGAAATTAAAAATAGCATAAAAAGAGCATCAGGAATGAGTCCTTTCTTTTTGAGTTTCACGGATAAATAGAAAGTGGTGCTATTTATTGAAGTAAGAAAGTTTGGGGAAAATAACAGGTTAAGGGGCTATTTAAGAAAAATTATAATCTACATTAAATTTGTTAATTTTCATGCATCTTAGAAGATTAAGTGAGGGTTCTTAATAAACAATTAGGTATACAAGACCGGAATACAAGAGCAAAATCAGGACAAAAGATGCATATTTAGGAATCATAAACATATAGATGAAATTAAAAGCCCCCTGACTCTATGAGGTTACCTAGCTAGATAATGTAAAAGTAGCTCCAAAAGATAATTGAGAAGCAGATCATACCACATTCCTCATATGTATTCCTCCTGATTCAATTAATTCAAGATTTCAAGTTTTGTTTATAAAAAATGATACAAGGTATGGAGTACCACCCTGAGGTGATGGTGGGGTCAAGGCTGGAGCTGAGCCTGGTGTAGCTGCTGTGCATTGAGAGAGGACAGCGATTGTACAAATGTCATCTGCAAAAGTACATAAGTTCCCTGGAGGACATAGTGCCAGTCTTGAAGGCCCAAAAGAGTCTCCGAGGTGATTCATTAATATCTCTGTATGGTGTATTTTCCAGAGGAGATGCTGCAGGCACAGAAACCGACCTCCTTCTCCATGAAGGCACCAGCCAACAAGTGTCTGGTCCCTGCCACATGCAGCCCACATCACAGAGAGAGTGCCTGCTGCAATGACAGTGCATGTGTGGTCACCGTGGGGTACACCAGTGAGATGTGGAATGAACTGCCAGCACTGGCTCTGCAGCAAAGCCTGTGCAGAAAGTGAGAAAGAGGGCTGGAGTGGCAGGACAGAAGCCAGCGGAGGAGAAGCACTTGGGGGTGAACTAGACCTTCTCCTGCTGTGACATCAGAATCTCCAGGAAAAACTGGTGCAGGAGATTCTAGGCTTGGCCTAGAGTCTCAAGACACTGGCTATACAGAGCATCATCAAGAAGGACAATCAGACCATCACACTCACTTACTATGGCTGAACAGAACCTGTAGAAGCTCAAGACAGAGTGAGAGCAGCTGGAGCAGCACATGCAGAAGTCCGTCATGTGGGTGCTTTGGGCCATCCCTGCTTCATCTTCATTACCATGGTCTTCTTCATTGGTGTCATGCCCAAACTCAACGATCGACAAGCCCCCTACCCCAGGGGGAAAAAAAAAGATACAAAAGATGTTTGCTTTCATATTCTCAACAAGCTAAAACCAGATACAATAAAAATCCAGGTTTTCTAGAGTGCTATCAGAGAGCCAGGGGTTCATTTCTTGGTTAGATAAAATAGATTAACATAAATAAATAAATAAATAAATAAATAAATAAATAAGTAAAGAGCCAGGGTAAAGAAAGTCTTAATAAACAGAATTCTAGAGAAAGACAAGCCTTTCACTGGTGAGCAGTGTGTGGACAGTATATTCCTGTTTTGAGTGGGGACATGTGTGGGATGGTGCCAGCCACAAGGGGTAAGACTTTGCAGGCACAATTTTTCCACCCATTTGAACGTTGTCCACATTTTTCACAATATATTTCATATATCATTGATAGTTATTTTAATATCTGTTTGTTAGTCTCAACACGTAGGCCATGTTTGCGTCTATTTCTGTCGACTGGTTCATAATGTAACAATGGACAACCTTTTTTCTTGCTTTACGTATGTCTAGTAATTTATGTTTAAATTCTGGAAATTGTCTGTAAAAGAACAATAGAGATAGAGGTAAGTAAAATTTTTGACTGAATGTTGTTGTGCCTCTTTTTTTGTATGTCTGTTAGCTGGGAAACTGAGTTGAGCTGGGTTTGAGTATTTGTTGTCATGGTTTCTTTCAGTATTACCATCTTCAAATTCCTTCCACTGTTGATTGATGCTGCCTTGTTCTTAGTGTTGTTCATGCAATGTTGGTTTTTAGTGCAACTTTTCTGCTTACTTTTAGCTTTCAGTAGATCTTGCAAACCTTTGTCATGGAAGGGCTTTCTCTCTACATTCTGATGTTTCTTTCAATGGCAGTCTACTCTTGTTTCTCCATGCATGGCTTGTGGAGAACAGGGGAATTTTCATTATCCTCTTTATTTTGTTCCAGGCTTAATATTAAGTAATCCCTCAATGTTTGACCTTCAGAGATGAGAATTTTTCAGTGTTTTTGCCATTCCTTCTTAACAGAAAATCTCTTCTTCCTACTCAATACAGAGTCTAGCACACAGACAGGACTTCCGCCCCTCCTGCAGTGATAGAAGACCTCTCTTTTTCATTTGAAAAATATCTTGTCATAAGTTAGTTTGCTACCTATCTTCCAGCAGCTGATGACTTTTGCCAATGTCATTGTAATAGTTTTGACTAAAACTAAAGGAATTGGTGGGGGAGGCATGGATTTCTACACTTCTCTTTGTGGTAGAAAACTTTCCAGTCAGATCAGGGTCATTTTCTTGCTCACAGAGATGTTAGTTTCTAAGCTGAACAGAGTTTCTCAAGAAAAACAACTTTTGATCCTGCCTCTCTATCCCCTGCAAAACAGCATGAGAATTTTATCTGAGTGCAGTACACTGTCAAGAAAATAGTAAAAAGAGAGAAAGAGCAATTTCTATCAATTTATCCAGTATTTCTGGAGGAGGTCTTTTCTAATCTTCCCTGTGATCAAGCTTCTTGCTTTTCCTTCAGTGACAGACACCTGCTGTGTACCAACCTGAGTCTGTGGTGTGATGGGCTTCATGTCTCTCTTCCAGCAGCCAGTCACTGCCTTTTACTCATCCAGGGTGCAAATGAGTTTCTCCACCCTTAATCTTTGCCAAGTTCTGTGGGCCTGCATTACCAACATGGAGTGTATTAGGTAAAAAATGAATATTTCACACCCTAGATCAACTACTACTGAAAAAAATAATGAATCAGAGTGGTAGTTAGAAAGCCAAAAAGGGAAACAACAGAATACTAAAGCAATGATTCACTTCATCCTCACTGCCTGAGCCTACCTACCTGTTCTTAACTGCTTGCCATGCTTCTGGGCCTAAGGGTAAAAACTCTGGCCACTTTTATCATAATATTACTTCAGAGTGTTTTGGCCTTTCTTATAGTCAAGTGCTGGGTTCAGCATGACTTCTGCTGTACGTGATAAGCTTGGGACCACAGAAACACCAGTGTCCATTCAGACTTGACTGTAACCATAGAAGCTCTATGTTCTCCAACAGCTGCCCATAAAGGCTGGCTAACACATTCCGGAAGTGCAGGGGAGGATAATTTCCCTTAGAGCAATAAGAGGCAGGATACTGGATAAAACTGATAGATAAATTTTTCTTTCTCCTTTTTTTTTTTTTCACAACGTACTGAACTCAGATGAAATTCTTCTGTTTTGTGCTATTTTGCCGGGGGTAGAGGGAATGGAAAGAAAGTATTTCTTGAGAAACTGTGTTCAACTTAGAAATTAATCTTTTATTTGCTTTTCTCTTTTTCCTTGTTTATTATAAAATAATAATTTCCTTTATTCTAACTTTCTGGGAAGTCATTTCCTAATAAAACATTAGCAAATAATCTTTGCTTCAGGTTCTGTTTCTAGAGGAACTTGGGCCAAGACTTGGGACACAATAAAGTAATCTGAAAAAGACAAGAGTGTGAGGTCAAAGAGACCAATGGAGAAATGTGATTTTAGGAAGAAGTGGTCTACTGAAACAAATTTGGCTGCTAAGAAATTGAATAATATAATGAGATACAACCATTACATTTTCAGTGTGAAAGCCATTTATGATGTGATAAGACTCAATTCATTTCAGGAGGATTAAAATTATTTATGATTATAAAAATCCAACCATTACTGCAGTCTTCTATGTATAGTAGATATTTTCGGTTTTCATTCAGCTCCATTCATATATGCCAGATTAAACTGCTAGAGTGGCTTCTTGTTAAATGATCTTGTTAGTGTTAAATATCCTTGCCTTCTAAGTGAATAATGATGCCTCATTGAATTTTATTCTTTTGACAAAAACCAACTGGTGGCATGAATATACCTAATTTCTCAGGTGTAGCTAAGAAATGTTGCCTTAACTTACAACATCAGGAACGTTGTATTACATAGACCAAAACTTTTTAGTTTAAATGGAATCTTCCTCCAAAAACAAAAACAGTTGTTGATTAGATCAATTACTATTTTAAATTTAAAAGTAACCTATACTGTATTATCAAATTGACATTGAGAAACTAGTTGGTAGTTAGATTTTTTTGAACAAAAGCCTTGCAATTGGCTATAAAAAATGTTTATATTTCAGCTGACACATACTTTTTGAGTCCTTCTATACAATCAAAAAGAAGGAAATCAGAAGTGGCTACATTCCACAAAGCAAAAAATACATCTCTGCATTGCAACTGGGAAGACTCAATGTTTCAGACAAGCTACATTATGAGAGTTATTCAAAGGCTAGTGCATTTACTTCCAGGACCCAGAAATACTAAGCAAATATGAAAGCTCCGTATAATGGGTTTGCATTCTACCCACAGTGCCACAGTGAAGTCCCAGTTAAGTACAAGTCATGAGAACTTTATTTTTCAAACCACCACTGCTTCTCTCAATGTCCACAACCTCTTTTTCTATGTTGAAGGTTATAAAGATAAAAGTCTCCAAGCCATTGAAAGACAGAAGCTCCAGATAGGAAAATAGAGATAGTGATCTGAAAATTTCAGTGCACAAGTGACAATCATTTCTGCTGAATGACTTAGGGGAACTGTGCCAACTGGAAGCTGCTGACAGTGTATTCCTTCACTAAAGAGTAGGAAAAAAACCTAGTAATCACCTTAGGTGACAGGTGTAATTCACTAGGCTGACAAAATCTATAGACCAAGGGTGTCCTATCTTTTGGCTTCCCTGGGCCACACTGGAAGAAGAATTGTCTTGGACCACACATCAAATACACTAACACTAACAATAACTGATGAGCTTTTAAAAAACTGCCAAAAAAAACCTCATAATGTTTTAAGAAAGTTTATGAATTTGTGTTGGGCCACATTAAAAGCCATCCTTGGCCACAATGTGGCCTGCAGGCCACAGATTGAGCAAGTTTGCAACAGTCAACAGGCATTGGTTTGATTTTGTGTAGCTAATTTTTGGCCCTCACTGTGTTTCTTCCCATGAGATCCACTCCTGAAAAGCACAAACTCTTCTGTCTCCAGCCCTAATAACTTCCACTAAAGACAAATCCCATTAAGTGGCTTCCCCCTTTTCAGACCAGATGACTCTCATCTATTGTCCCGAGAAATGGGCTACATGGACTGTTCCTCTAGTGTCCTTCCAGTTCATTATTAAGGTAGTAACTCAATAACCTGCCTTTTGGGGGGATGAGTTCCTTTTAATATTCATTACTCTTTTCTTTTTAAATTTTACTTTAAGTTCTGGGATACATGTGCAGAATGTGCAGGTTTATTACATATGTATACATGTGCCATGGTGGTTTGCTGCATCTACCAACCTGTCATCTAGGTTTTAAGCCCTGCATGCATTAGGTATTTGTCCTAATGCTCTCCCACCCCTTGCCCACCACCCCCACAACAGGTCATGGTGTGTCTTGTTCCCCTCCCTGTGTCCATGTGTTCTCATTGTTCAGCTCCCACTTATGAGTGAGAACACACACTGTTTGGTTTTCTGTACTCTGGTTTATCTTCAGATAGTATAAACCTTTAGCTTTTTTTTTTTTTTTTTTTTGAGATGAAGTCTCATTTTGTTGCCCAGGCTGGAGTGCTGTGGCGTGATCTCGGCTCACTGCAACCTCTGCCTCTCAGGTTTAAATGATTCTCCTGCCTCAGCCTCCCGAATAGCTGGGACTGCTCTTTTTTCTTTTAACAAACTCTTTACGAAAACAAAATATATTCATTGATGCGGAATTTCTGAGCCTGTTTTAGAAGATAAGAAATATAAAAGTATCTGATAGAGTTAAATATGCAGCTGTGCAATGATCTAGCAATTTCATTCTAAGTATATTTCCATGATAAGTTAAAAGATAAGTACACAAAATGTTTTGTATGAGAATGACCATTGCAGCTAATTCATAGTGTCCCCAAAATGGAGACAACCCAAATGTCCATCTACAAGTGAATCTATATACACCTGTGACATAATGGTAAAATGAAAATCTACTCAGGGATAAAAGTAACAAACTACTGATACATTCAACAACATGAATAAATGTTATTGACTCAAGAAGCCAAAGACAAATAATACATGCAGATGAGGTGCAAAAATATGAAAACATACTAATCAGTGGTAATAGAAGTCAGTAAGTTGTTCCTTTTGGTACGGAGGAGGAGATTTACTAGAAAAAGGTATGAGGAAACAATCCAGGTGGAAGGAAATATTCTATATCTTGTTTGGGATAATGGTTATATAGGTGTAAACAATGACCAAAACTCATTGAATGGATAATTCGATATCTGTACGTTTTTGTTATGTCAACTATTAATATATTTTGGTTGAAAAAGAAGTTATTTTCTCTTTGAATTTCTGATATATCAATGTCGATTCTTTTTTGGAAAATCTTAAATGTTATGATTTACTATGCTTCCTCCTTAAACAATATTGAGTATTATTTTTGTTATACTTTATAACTTTTAGAGCAGTAATATTCTCACTAAGCTTTCTGTCATACCTACTGTTTTCTCGCCACCATGCTTAAGATAAACAATACTTTTTTTAACCTAATATATATTTCTTCAGAGCAGTAGCTTCTATGTACCACGTGGCTTAAATGAGCATTCTCCCTAACTTAGCAGAAAATCACACCCATTTTTATGAAAGTAACTCATTGTTCAATCCTTTCTTCATTCCTGGAGATTAAGAGATAAAACATATACTTTCTCACTGAGCAACTGTCCCTGCTCTTGGGCACATCTTCTCTGAAAAGGATGGAATACATGACTACAAAGAGAATATTACTCTTGGAATTCATATGTGGGAAATCGATTTTTCTACAGACAGCAAACTAGCCAGTCTCAATCTTCTCTATAATTTTGTATACAAGTAATATAAGAAAGAGCGTAGATGTTCAGATCTTTCTTTTACTTGAAAGTCTACAGCATTGTAATTGAAATTACAATTGTAATAGAAATGATAGTCATAAAGACTCTTTCAAATATTCCAATTCTGCTTTTAGACATATGGCAGGATTGTACTTAACATGACTCTTTGACATTAGTTACAGCTTTGTTACTTTATTTGGCCAATGAGATGTGGACTAAAGTTGTGTAAAATGCTTCTAGGTCTGGTGCTCTCTTTCCCACTAAAGTGAAGGTGGACAGTATACTCCACTGTGGCCATTTCCTCAGCCTGAATGACAGGAGAAGATAGAGCAGAGCAAAATCAGCAGGTGGCACAATGGACATGTATCATGAGTTGGGAATAAGTGTTGCTTTGAGCTGCTGAGATGTTGAGCTGATTGATTACCAAAGTATAATGTAGAGACCGTCGCAAATAATACACTTTCTTCTCTCCTTTGAATATCAGTTAGACATCATTCCATTGTTTTTTGTTTTTGCTTTGTTGTTTGCTGTTTGTTTTTCCTTTTACATTATCTAGCCAGAGTAACTAACCAGAATTTTCTTGCAGCTTGCCCCTCTGGTTAGCTGCATATTGAGTAAACATTTCTCAATGCCTGACTTCCTTCACCCAGCTCAAAGTGGTGATCAATATGTAGCCTAGACTCCCGACCAAACATCATGAAACAAGAAGGAAAATCAATAACTGCATTCCTAGTGCCATCAGAGGCACACAATGGTAATTCTGCATCTTGTTTTCAGTGCAGTTTCTATAGCATATTCAGCAGCATTTAATTAAACTCCCAGGTCCTTTGCAGTGTTTTCGTTTGGAGATGGCTGGGATAGTGTCGAATTTCTTTACTTTAGAGGCCTGAAATTCATACTGTGGCAGAAGTTTCTGTGAATTCTGAATTAATAATAAAATTATCATTTTCAAAGTGCCTGAGAAATGGCACATGACTCATGACCCCACATCAGAAATACTCATTCTTTACTAGTGAGGTTATTAGATATGACCCGTATTTCTTCTAGACCTTGGCCATCAGTGTTTAATGTCAGGGAGGTAATGCAGAGTATCCCATAAAGTTTATGACTTTGAATAAGCTTATGGGTCTAAATCTTTCAGGAATCTGCCCTAAGCTGCTCAAGGCAGTGGGCACTAGTTATACTTTGGGATTGGCCTTTACATTCATACGGGTCAAATAAATCCTTAAGCTAAGATTATTTCTAAAGCTCTTTCACTCCCCACTGGACCCATGTGGCCATAATCTGCTCTCAAAACTTTTCTTCAATTGGAGTAATGCAATGCTCAGTCCATACTTTTTAACAGTGAATTCCTTCAAGAATAACTGACACCTGGTAATGCTTAAATCTTCCCTTTTGTTGCCTCCATTTGTTGCTTCCATTTGTAGGTGATAATAATCAGAAGAGATGTTCTGGGGTCAGCTCAACAAAACTAAATTAAAATATCCTCTTAAAAGTTTCACCTGGCAAGGTGCAGTGGTTCATACTTAAAATCCCAGAGCTTTAGAAGGTGGGAAGATTGCTTGAGCCCAAGAGTTCCAGACCAGCCTGGACAACATAACAAGACTCTGTCTCTACAAAATATTTTAGAAATTAGCCAAGTGTGGTGTCATGGGTTTGTAGTCCCAGCTACATGGGAGTTTGAGGCTAAAAGATCACTTGAGCCCAGGAGTTCAAGGCTGCCATGAGCTCGCTGTGCCACTACATTCCAGGCTGGGCAACAGAGCAAGATCCTATCTCTAAAAATTACAAAGAAAAGAGTTTTACCTACCTTTGGAGTCCTCAATTTTCTTTATCACTCCCAGCAGATTAATTTAATTTTCTTACACAGGGAACAGTGGGAAAGGCCATTTCTATCTTTGTTCTTGATTTATAAGTAATTCTAGCATATCCATACAGTAAGATTATACTCTATTTGTTGACTGCCACTATCTAGAGAGTTATGTAATAGAATGTTATAACTATCCATGTCAAAATATAATCATATGTTTATGATATATTTAGTCCTCGTAATAAATGGCTAATTTTAAAGCCAGAAATTTTTTTCTTTACAAGAGAGTGAATTTGATTAATACTCTAATTATATAAATATTACCTTCTTATAAATAATGTACAGATAAGCATAATGAAGATTAAATTCTAACACTTTGAGATAAAATCTATATTTTGATACATGCTCTATCATGTATTTCTTCACAAATATATACAGCCTTACACACAAGTAGATTAACAGATATGAACTTTTTAAATCTATTTTATTAAAAGATAATTATTTTTGGTAATGACTGTACAAAGTTCATGGTTGTGGTTTTGAATGCTTCTTGACAGAACCTAACATTAGCATTGACAACATGTGCTAGAAATGGCATCCTCAGCAAATTCTTCTTAAACGTGGTCTTGGCTTACCCATTGGCAAGCCTTTCTTCATTTCTGCCTGTTTTCTCAGACTAACTTGTTAGCCTCCAAAGGAATTTTATAAGCCCCCAAATGTCTTTCCAATAATGATTCCTTTTTCTGCTTAAGTTAACTAAATTAATTTTTTTTCCTGTAACCAAAAAATCTTACTTATAATCATTTACTTCAATCTTTCTATTGTACTTCCTAAAATTGTTTCTTATTCTGGCTTGTTGTTTCAGTGTTTCGTTAGAGAATAGGAGGAGATGGAAAGATCAGGTAAATAACTAGGACCATTTCTCTCACACATTCCATTTTTCTCCAGTTCCAAAGATTTGCTATCACTAACACAGCACATAGTTTGCAGCATCCAAAAATCTATTTTAAGATCAACACTACTAAAGAGTTCTACTCTTTTCATTCTCCAGAATACTCAAGCCAAATAACATTTCCTGTTATTAAACACAAGAAAATGAGATAAGCAAAGTCATACATTGACCACACCTGAGGCACTTTTCAAGATACTTTATACAATGTGTTCTAATAATTTTATGTAACAGGAATTATGCTGCCCTCTTTTCAATAGAGAATATCAAACAGGGGGAAATGATTGCTGAGATTCATGGGTAAATGACAAAGTCAATGTAACCTAGAGTCTCTGACCCTAATGTAATGTAATTTAAACTGTATTATCTTCCCCCCTAAATTTTCAAATGTATTTAATCTTATATTTTCTTATAGGGTGCAAGTGAAAATTAAAGATAGTGTGTGTAAATATATGAAACGTGAAAACCTTAATAGTCATTTTCTAATTCCTTGTTAATACAATTATCAGTATATCTTATAGGACTAACTTTAACTTTGGGGTTACTTGTATGCTCTAAAAGGGTCAAGGAATCTGAGATCAAAGTGAATGGGGATCAAGACTGGCTCCAGAGTTTGTCCTTTGAAAACTATTACAAATTTCAAGACAGTGATATCAGAGCATTCAACCAAGTGTGAGATCTTTCAAAGCATAAAGACCTAGACTTGTGACTGCACAGGTCATACCCTCATGAAGCTGGCCTGGACTTATATATTTAATTCTAAATACTCCAAGTGGGGTTCATGACTGTATAAGTGGAAAATATGTCACAAATTGATAATTAGTAAATTTCAAGGACAGGCTGGGTCATGATACTGGCCTCTCTACCTTGTATATCACTGGAAATTTTTGGAGCAAAATGTTAAAAATAATTTTTAAAATATTGAACAAAGAAACATTCAGGTAGATGGAGAAATACCTTAATGTATACATAAACAAAACAGAAAAGTATATGACAAAATATGATGAATATGAAAGACAGATTTGAAAGATCTGACATTCACAAAAATTATGTTTAGAGGAATAGAACACCACAAAATGTATTCAATAATACTACAGAAGAAAGCTTACCTCAAATTTCCTGAAACAAATATTTAAAAATGTGGATCAAAAGAATATCCACTCTATGAGGACAAAAAGATGCAAAATGATTGGCATCTAAATATACAGAGATGAATTTGCTGAAATATAATAAGGAATAAAAAATATGGAAATCCAAGCAGAAAAATAACTACTAAAGTAAAATAAAACTGAGAAAAAACTTAGGCTGGCCTAGATTTTCCCTTAATAAGATTTTATGAAAGAACATTATTTAAAAGTATACACAAAGTTCTAGATAAAAGAGAATATGACCCAAAAATTTCTTTCAAGTGGAAGGATTGATAACAGATAGACTTTTAATACTCCAAGAAATAATGCATATTTAAGCTTGCCTTGATTAAAAAACAAACCAACCTTTTTTTGATAATCAACTGTTATCCTCATTTAGCTGTTATCCTCAGCACATTAATGCGGGAACAGAAAACCAGACACCGCATGTTCTCATTCATAAGTGGGAGCTGAACAATGAGAATGCGTGGACACAAGGAGGGAAGCAACACACACTGGGGCCTGTGGTGGGAGGTGCGGGCTGGGGGAGAACATCAAGAAAAATAATTAATGGATGCTGGGTTTAGTATTTAGGTGATGGGTTGATAGGTGCAGCAAACCACCATGACACACCTTTATCTATGTAATAAACCTCCACATCCCACACATGTACCATGAAACTTAAAATAAAATAATATAAAAATTATCAGCATGCAAAAAATAAAAATAAACTTAGCCAATCAAGAGATGAACAAAAGCAAAAACTCAAGAATAGAAAAACTATGGGGAAAACACTGGTTTCGAACACTGACTTTTAAAATATGGATTAAAGGTGAGAAAATTCTAAACATTGTAGTTGCAGAAAGTAGGCAAATGAAATCTGTTTTCTAATAAAAAATCAGTATTTATAGTTTGGGTAAGCTGAGCAGCAGTGCATACAACCTCATATTGCAGAGTAGGAGTTAATACCAATGCCTGAAACTAAAATTTGTCACAGAAAAAAAATCACTTACGATAACAACTTATTATATTCAAAATGTTATGTTAGAGGTATCTTTTCAAAAGTAATATTTTTGTTTTTGAAGAAACGTGTGTCTACAATTTAATAATTGCTTCAGCTTTACTTCTATTTTTGTTGTTTCTGACATTCTATACATATATATATGTAGTATAGTAGTTACATATATATAGTTGTAACCAAGCGAGTTATAGAGAAACGCCACACTTTGAGACTAATTCAGGAGTCCTTTATTAGCCAGCAACCAAAAGACGGCTAGCACTCAAAATTCTCTCGGCTCCGAAGAAGGGGCTAGATTTTCTTTTATACTTTGGTTTAGAGAGGTGAGGGGGAGCCTAGCTGTAGCAATCTTACAGAAGTAAAACAGGCAAAAAAAAGTTAGAAAGACAAATGATTACAGGAAAACAAACAGTTCCAGGTGCAGGGGCTTTAAATTCATCACAAGGTGATAGGTGCGGGGGCTCTGGGTGCTGCTATCTGCCGGACACAAACGTGGGGGCTTTAAGGTACTATCACCCAGGTGAATTCCTGGGAACTGCAGACACAGCTTGCCACAGTACCTTATCAGTTAATTGCACTCTTTGATATGCTGGGAGTCAGCTTGCACAAGTTAAGTCCTTGAGGAAGGGGGTGGGTAAGGAGCCCTTGACGTCTTGCAAATGAAGGAGCCAAATGGAGTCCGTCGGGCTTTCTCAGCTAAGGGAGCGTCTATTCATATTAAAACAAGGTAAGGTATCACTATATATATATATATATATATATATATATATATATATATATATATATATTTATTTATTTATTTATTTGAGACAGGGTCTTGCTCTGTTGCCCAGGATGGAGTGCAGTGGTTCAATCACAGCTCACCACAGCCTTCACCTCTGAGGTTCAAGCCATCCTCCCACCTCAGCCACCTGAGTAGCTGGGACCACAGGTGTGCACCACCGTGCCCAGTTAGTTTTTTAATTTTTTTGCAGAGACAGAGTGTCGTTATGTTTCCCAAGCTGTCCTCGAACTACTTTGCTCAGTCAATCTTCCTGCCTTAGCCTACCAAAGTTCTGGGATTACAGGGGTGACCCAACATGCCCCACCTTATTTTTCATATTTCAGTTGCAATGGGAATATTGAGAAATATTCCATTTAAGAACAATGGTTTCTGTCTAACTTTCTACCTCTCCACCTTTCTGTCATTGTAACAATCCTTCTATCTGCATATATATGGAGCATTAATTGTGGTGATATTCTGCAAATGTTGTCAAAGGCCTGTACTAGAAAGTGAGACATTGAATGGTTCTAGTTAGTTTTCAGTTGATTGTTGGAAGACTTGCTGATTCTTTTTAAATATTCACCTATTATTTAATTTTTTAAAAAACATTAAAATCCAGAAATTTATAATATTTTTATTTTATAGTATTGACACATTTTGATTCACCTTGTTTTTAGTTTGAGATACTATTTTTAAAAGATAATTTGTGCAATTAAAATTTAAGTTGTACTTGATATATTGACTGAGGTTTTTTAACTTCAACTACCATTTTGTAATTGTGTACATCTGATATTTTTTATTGCTGTTAGGCCTTAATGCAAGGATTTTACATGATTTCCAGCTCCGTCTTTCAGTTAACTTCCGTACCTCTCCTCTCTAAAGCTGACTTCCTCATACTTCATAGTCATTCACTGCTATTAATCAACTACACTTTATTATAAGTTGGGAGTGTTCTGATTGTCATTTGAGCCTTTGATTTAACTCTTTCCATATACAAAACTAGGCCTAGGTTTTCAGTCATGTATTGGAATTTGCTGCTTTTTCTAACCAAGACAAACATTTTTAACTCTAGAATGTATAGAATAGTCAATCCCTCATTCACAATAAAAATGTAATTAGATATTATTGCAGATATTTAGACATATAACACCTATATTATCAAATCTGTTGTTGACAGAGACAGTAAAATCTTCAATTTATTCACTAGCATTATTATTCTTGAGGATATCTTCTCACGAAATATAATTATTAGACGTGTTAATAAAAAAACTCTGTCAAAAATCGCTATTACTTTTCCCTTAAACTCATATTTTATCACTTATCTTCTATCTGCAACATCCAGGAAATACATTCCATTAAATATTTTAAAATATGTTCAGAGTGTGTGTAGTGTAGCATACTAAAAACAGCAAAAACTAAAAGCTGGGGAAGGCGTTTCCACTTTCTAGTTTAATGAAGTTAACGAGAGAAATGTTTTGGCTGTGTCCTCACCCAAATCTTATCTTGAATTTTAATCCCCATAATCCGCACGTGTCATGGGAGGGTCCCGGTGGGAAGTGATTCGATCATGGGGGTAGTTTCTCCCATGCTGTTCCTGTGATAGTGAGTGAGTTCTCACAACATCTGATGGTTTTTTAAGTGTTTGGCAAGTTCTTCCTTCGTTCATTCTCTCTTCATGCATTTTCTTGTGAAGATAGCGTCTGCCTCCGCCTCACCTCCAGCCATGATTGTAAGTTTCCTGAGGCCTCACCAGCCATATGGAACTGTAAGTCAATTAAACCTCTTTCCTTTGTAAATTACCCATTCTTGGTCAATTCTTATAGCGGTGGGAAAATGGACTAACACACCAAATTGCTTAACTGAAATTTAAGTAAGTGTTCACTTAGTGGTAAGTACAATATTTTGGGGGAGGGTGTCCTTTTTGTGTTTAAATTCCCCTTCAAACCTGCCTCATACATCTGCTCTCCTGGCCTGCTCACTGGCTGTTCTGATCATCTCCTGATCATCAGGTATACAGAATTTCATATCTAGGTCCCTTGTTATTCTGAATACTTATTATTACTATATAGCTATATAGCTCCTGGCTCTTTTTCTGCTCTAGCTTGAAACACCCACACGTGATTTTATTTCTATTTCCAATGTATAGGCACTTATTCCTGGTGCATTTATAAATTTTGTGCACTCTGAGCACACTTTATAATTTGTATTGGTCACTGTCCTAGTTTGTTTTCTGTTGTTTATAACATACCTTAAACTGGAAAATTTATAAAGGAAAGGAATTTATTTCTTACAGTAATGGAGGCTGAGAAGTCCAAGGTTGAGTGACCACATTTGGTGAGAACCTCCTTGCTGACAGACACTCTCTGCAGAGTTCTGAGCTGGTGCAGGGCATCATGTGATAGAGTTGAGCATGCTAGCTCAGGTCTGTCTTCCTCTTCTTGGAAATCCATCATTCTCACTCTTCTGATAACCCATTAATCCATTAATACAGGAACAAAATAATACATTCATGAGGACAGAGCTCACATAACCTCATCACTTCTATTTTATTTTATTTTTATTTTTTGAGATGGAGTCTCACTCTGTCCCCCAGGCTGGAGTGCAGTGGCACAATCTCAGCTCACTGCAACCTGTGCCCCCCGACCCCAGGGTTCAAGTGATTCTCCTGCCTCAGCCTCCTGAGTAGCTGGGATTACTGGCACCTGCCACTGCTCCTGGCTAATTTTTGTATTTTTAGTAGAGATGGGGTTTCACCATCTTGGCCAGGCTGGTCTTGAACTCCTGACCTTGTGATCCACCCGCTTTGGCCTCCCAAAGTGCTGGGATTACAGGCGTGAGGCACTGCACCCATCCCCAGTCACTTCTTAAATGCTCTGGCCTCTCAATACTGCCATGTTGAAGATTAAATTTCAATACGAGTTTTAGAGGAGACAAAAATTCAAACCATAGCAGTCATGGTTTGAACATAGCAGTCAAGATTTATGTTCTCAGTTACCCCTGTCAGCTGTATCAGTAATGGTCAGTGGAGAAGTCTCTCAGGAAGAAAACATAAATATTAATTATTACATTGTAATATTGGAAGAAGAGTTTTCTCTCCTTTTTATCCTGTTATACCTCCTTAACTGATGTTGATATTTAATATAAATTCTCTATATTTGATATATGAAAATGAATTAAACATGTATTAAATCAAAGGAGGCCAGTAGATCATACACAGGAGATACTGCAAAGGCTTTAGTTTCCATAAATATTCAGGAGATCAAAATGAGAACAAGTCAATCTGAGGCTATTTTGCTGATGAGAGACCACCTTGACTCCTTCACGGAGACAAAGGTGTGCTAGGTCATGTGAAGTCCCTTTCCGGTGGTTCTCAGAGCATTGAACTGAGAGAAATGAAAGAATCCCAATCCAAGGGCTCTACCAGGAATGAATTATTCATTGTAAATACTGATTAATTTATAGTTATTATAAATCAGAGGTACTTGTCCTCATAGTAAGAGTTGATTGGTGTGATGATCTGCAAGATGAAGTTCTAAATCATATGGTTAATAATTGTCCTTGGTTAAATGAAGATTAATTTTGATCAGGTAAAGGAAGTAAATATGATTAGAAAAAACTCACAAAACAGTAATCAGACTTTATTTTTAAAGAGACACAAGAAAGTTTTTGGAGCATTGAGACTAAATTCAACTGGTTATGTTCATTCAGATATTACTACTGAATATAAATGAGATTGTCTATGTTTTTGAAAGTTGCAACAGAAGCATGTATCGTATTTTTATAAATAATTGTAACGGGCAGCTTATTTTACAAAACATAATAATTGGTCCAATTATTCCAACCGAGACTTAATGAAACACTAGATTTTCATGCAATATTAGGTGAAATAATTTATATGCAAAAGTCAATGTGGTATAACTAGCTAATGCAAAATGATCAGAAAAGGGAAGGAGACACTTATTGTGGCTATGGATGGTTTTTCACAGCTAAATACTGGATCTTCCACTGGGGTGGAAGATGCTGCATAAATCTTTTTCTGGCAAGGCAATACGAAACCCTTCAGAGGTTGACCCCACCTACGTCCAGATTGTCAGCTTGATACCTAGGATGAAATCCCAGCATAACCAAACTAGCCATGTGTTGGGCTTCATAAAGGAGGAAAGAGACTCTGTAATTAAATAATTGCCATAATTAGCTGGCTGATACTAAGTCACTGGGAGATTAATCTTGGGATTTATTGGTTTTTGAGGGTGCCTGATAAAGGGGAACTGGAATGTAAGACTAGATAAGAGAGAATGTATTGACTTGAGAGTGTTTCCTTGGGATATATAATTTAACATCTAGTAAGAATTCCGGAGAATATGACAAACTTGCTGCTAAGTGTAATTATTGGAAATGTGATTTTAAAATATCTAAATCTCTCCCAAGTGGGAATGCCTCAGTTGCCATGGCAGATGGTGGAGAAAGAAGTGAGGAGGCTGAGAGAGATGGGCATGCTGGATTGGATGTATTATGTAAGTCCCAAGGTGCCACCAGAAGATTAGTTTCCATGGAAAGTCTCAGAGGATACTTAATTCACAAAGACCATCAGAAGTGAGGGTGGGCAGTGACAGTATCACTAAATTATTTGATGTCAACCCTGAAGACCATGGATGATAGAAAACGAGGCTGTAACAGAGCCAGGTTCATTTATATCTATTATGTTGAAGTGGATCCCCTCATGCCCATTAATAATAAAGGCCCGTGGTGGCCCTTACTGCTGGCATCCAAGAGACTGGAATTTCCATGATGACTGCCAAGGTTAGAAATGGGGCCAAATGAATTTGACCAATATCATTGTCCCTAGAGGCAAAATAGTTGAACAGGCAACAAATGTGCTACTTAACATCTATAACAACAATGACAAAAGGATTAGAGAATCAGGAATCTGAAGGTAATTGCCTAACTAAAAAGCCACGACTCTGTTCAGATCACAGACCTGAGATGATATTTAGAACCTGAACCCACTTATCAAAAGTAGGAATGAGTCTCTGGAACACAGGGCTCTGTAACACCAATGCAAGAATATATTGTGACAAGTCTCAATTTCTTTTCCAAAAGGACTTATAACCATTTACTTGGCTGATGGTACACTGAGACAAAGAGAATACACAGACATTTCAAGGACTCTTAGACACATTACAAAAGGATATTGATACCCCAGGACTCATATTATTATCTCAGCCCTGTGTTGCATTGGGGCTCACTGGGACTAGGTAATAATAGAGTCCTGGCAAAAGTCAGTCTCACAATGGGTCTGAGTATCCACCCAGTGATCCTGTTCCCAGTTTCCGTCTACGTGTTTGGAAATGATATGTTTGGTAACTGGAGTAACTGCCATATTGGATCTCTGATCTGTGGTGGAAAGGCTATAATGATGGGGAAGATTAAAAGAAGCCTATAAAACTGCCTCCTCTTTCCACCCTACAACCAAGATAGTAAATCAAAAGCAGTATCGTATTCTTGTTGGGGAAGGGAGTGGAGGAGATAAGTGCCAATATTAAAGAAATAAAGGATACAGGTGTGGTTGTCTATAATTTATCTCCGTTTAATATGTCAGTTTAGCTACTGTAAGCCAAATGGAGTCTGAAGAATGACTATAGCCTATAGAAGACCTAACAGGGCAGGAGTTCGGACTACACAGGCTATGCAAGACATTGTGTCATTTCTTAATGAATATTTATAGCATACAGACATTGAGTTGATGAATGTACTCTTTTCCATTTCAAATATAAGAGGACCAGAAGTCATTTGTATTTAACATGGAAGGGACAACAGTATTTATTTATAGTTTTGCCCCAAAACTATGTTAAGTGTTCTACCCTCTGTCATAATATAATCAAGCAGAACTGGACAACCTGAACATTTCACAGAACATAACACTGATTCATTACATCAATAGCATGAGCTTTTTACATAAGACAAACAAGAGATGGTTAGTATGTTAAAAGTCTTGGTGAAATACATGCACCTCAGAAGATAAGAGATAAACTCTACGAAGACTCAGGGACTAGCCACTTTAGTGATGTTTTTAGGAGTCAAGACAATGCTAGAATACCTCATGCAGTGAGAAATAAAAATTATTGCAAATTACATTCCCTACCACAAGCCAAGAAACACGGAACCTCTTACCCACTGGATTAGAGGTATCATATTTCCCACATAAGGTTACCACTTCGACTTATATACTGGAATTACATGGAAAGCTGACAATTTTGAGTGTGCCTTCTAGTAGGAAGGGATTTTTTTTGCAGAAGTTCCAGGTCATTGTGTTTCCATTTCTGCTGTCTGGACCATACAATCCAGCAGACCATGTCACAGTAGAGGTGACAGTAAGGATAAAAGAGGGAATGATGGGGTTATTGACAAGCTCGTGAAAGAATATGAGTGCATGTCTTTAAAATTCTGGAGCAGGTTTATGCCATCTGCAACAATTATACACCTTTTAAGAAACAGCTTTTGGCATGTTACTGAGGCCCGATATTTGTCCATAGGATTCCAAGTAACTATGTCTGGAACTTCTCACTGTGAGCTAGATTCTGTCAGGTCTATCAACTCCTAAAGTCATATGAACCCAGTAGCAGTCCATAGTAAGATAGCAATGTTACATGCAGCCTCAAACCTAAGGAAGACCAGAAAGTATGAGTGAGCTGCATCAGCAGGTTTCTCAGACCCCTATGTCACTTATCACCATTGCATGCATACTACTGCCTGGGCATATGTTGTATAGGAAGGCCTATATGACCACCTGAAAGATGAGGAACAGTCTAAGTAGGGTTTATAGGCAAGTTAGCTCAGAACATGGGTGCATCATGAAGAGGGACAACAACTGCATTACAGCTACATTTGGGAGCAGACTTGAAAGAGAGTGGAAAAGAAAAATATTTCTAATGAGTCGAACTATAAGTTTTGCACCTGTTCATCCTTGTATATGACAGAAGAAATGGCCCATGTTGAGCTTATATACAGACCTGTGGACAGGAAAGAACTAGAAAGTTAAAGATAAGGGCATCTAGGTTAGATCCTGTTAATATACCTATGGCAGAGGATAAAGTTTGTTGTGTCACATGTTAACTCATACAAGAAAACATCCACTGTGAACAAGTCACTTAACAACCAAGTAGACAAAATGACTCAGTGAATACACGTAAGCTGATCTTCATCCTCAGTCACTGCAGAATTGGTACAACAGGCATATGAACGGAATGGTCATGCTGTCAGAAAGGGAGGCTATTTATGGGTCTGACATCACAGACTTACCAAGGCTGATGTAGCTACTACTATTTCTGAATAACCAACTTCCCAGCAAGAGACCTACATTGAGATCTTAATGTAGCATTATTTCTCAAAGATCTCAACTACTTACTTGGTGGTAAGTAGATACCTCATTCCCTTTCTATAGTAGGTCACTTGGCTTGTCCTTAAAGGGAAAGATTTCAGGTGGGATTTGCTTTTTCTACACACAGACTATCTGTAAGAACCCTACTATCCTAGGGCTTTAAGAAGACCTGATGCACAGACAATCCTGAGAAATATGACATCTGACTAGGGAACCTGTTTAACACTGAAGAAGACATGAGGGGTAGGCGTATGACCCATAGTACCCACAGGTCATATTAGTACTGTACCATCCCAAAGAAGTCAACCATATAGAACACCAGAATGGCTTTCTAAAGGTGCACATAAAGCATCAGCTCAGAGAAAACTCTGACATGATGAAGTGCTGTTCTTTGGGGCACACTATATTTCATAAGGAGGAGATTACTATATGGTACTGAGTCTCCCATAGGAAGGACAAATGCATGAAACTGGGAACAAAGGGTTGGAAAAAGTAGTGACTCCCTTACCATCTACTCCATTGGAAAAAGCCCCAGTGACTCACCAGGGAATATTTTTTCCCCATCTTCTTTATGGGTTCTGCAGAACTGGAGGTCCTGCTCAACAGTGATTCATTCTTGCTAGGTGGCCCAATAATGGGCCCACTATGTCTGCCAGAGCACTTTGAATTCTGTGTACCACCGGGGAGAAGAGGAATCACCATACTGGCAAGGAGGAGGAAGGGCATTTTTAAAGAGTGGGAAGAGGGAAGAGCATTTGTGAAACCCAGGAGATCCTGCTTACCAATCCCATGCTTCATTGTAAGTGTAAATGAGCATGGGCAGGTACTACACACTGAGGAGTGTATGATAATAAAAGATTACAGCTTCCTCAATGAAGCTGAGATAGGCCACCAAAACATGCCAAAGTAGTAGCTGATGATAAGAGGAAATTTAGAGTGGAACTTTAGATTAGCTAGTGGAGAAAGGAGAGAGAGAAGCCTCAATATCAATTGTATTGATGAAAGTGTAGTTTATTCCACTAAGTTTCTTCTTTCAAATTTTACCTGATGAAAAATGCACAGGACCACAGTGTTGCTGCCACAAATCCTTTTTGGATAAGTAGATCTGTGTGGCAAAGTGGTTGAACTGGGTTGACCAGTGTGTAACCAGTGTGAATGTACCTTATAGACCTCCGATTTTAGGGAGCTTAATTAACCAAGGGCCCCAAGTGCTGAACTACACGATGTATTATTGTACATCCCCATGGGCTAGTCAATGCAGTATGGCAGAAATAGTAAGCGTTAAGATTTTTGGAAAATATTGGACTTATCTGATGGCCTGTCTGAATCTTCCCTAGGCTACAAGATATTCCAAGATCCTTTCACACAAACTTTATCCCATTCTCCACACTCAGGGTCAAACACAAGTCAAGGTCTGATGCTTCTTTCAGTCTAACCTGGCCTCACACACATTTCTTTTATAGAAGTTTTTCCAAATATGATTCTTACATGTTTAATATTGTTTTGCTATTTGCTTCTCAGAAAACAGTTGTAATTTTGTCTTGAGTTTTCCTAGACTTTGCCCCTCATGTATTTTGAAGTTCTGTTACTAGGTGAATAAGCATTTAGGATTTTTGGTCCTTTTAATAATTGACACAACATTATGAAAATATCCCTTTTTATCCTAGGTAACAATACTTGCTTGAAATCTACTTTGACCAGATTTCTCTTCATTACTATGTCTATATTCATTATTTTATTTATAATATATTTTTGTCTTTATATTTAGAGTGGTCTGCTTGGAGAAAGCATATAATTGGGTCTTTTTAATCCGATATGACCATTGATTATTTTTATTTAAGTACTTAGAGCATATATATAAAATGAGTATTGACATAGATTGAAACTACCATCTTTGTATTTTCTTTCTCTATTTGTTTCATCTGCAATTTTTCCCCTTTTCCTCTCTTTTCTGCCTTCTTTTCGAATATTTTTAAGTCATTCCCTTTCATTGCTTTTATGGGAATATTTATGAAGATATTTTGTTTGCCCTTTTTCATTGTTGCATTAGGTGATAGCTTAAAAACTTATTGAAGCCTTACTTAAAACAATATTATATCACTCAGTGTATAATATAAAAACCTTCTAATACTGTAATTCCATTTTCCTTCACCTGGTCTTCTGCTATGGTTATCACATATTTCACTTCTTTAAATTTATGTTACAAATTGCATAATACATTATTATTTTGTTTTTAAATAACTTATTATAATTTAAAGATATTTTTAAACTAGGAGAAGTATTTTATGTTTATAGGTATATTTGGCATTCATGGTGCTTTGCATTCCGTTCTGTGAATCCAGATTTCCATCTGGTGTCATTTTCTTCTGCTGAAGAACTTTTTAAATTTTATTTTATTTTTTTGGGAGATCAGAGTCTTGCTTTGTCACTCCATCTGACATTCAGTGGCACGATCATGGCTCACTATAACCTCAAACTCCTGGGATCAAGGATCCTCCCACCTCAGGCTCCCAAGTAGCTGCTCTACAGGTATGTGCCACTTCCTGACTACTTAAAAAAAAATTAGATATGGGGTCTTGCTATGTTGCTCAGGCTGATCTCAAACTACTGGGCTCAAGCAAGCTTCTGATCTCAGCCTCCTGGGTAGCTGGGGTTACAGGTATGAGCCACCTTGTCATACTACTGCTAAAAGAAATTCTTTATAAACATTTCTTGTAGGATAGGTCTGCTGATGATGAATTATTTTATATTTTTTATAACTTAATATTTATTTTGCATTCATTTTTAAAGACATTTTCACTGGATACAGAATTCTAGGTTACAGGGGTTTTTTAAATTTTTCCCAGTATTTTGAAATAATACTCCACTCTCTTCTCACTAAAAAAATTTAAGTCAGCTGCTATTGTTATATTATACTCTATGTATAATGTGTCATTTTCTTTCTGAATCCTTTATTATTATATCATACAATCCAATTATTATGCACATTGCTGTGTTATCATTATATCTCTTATGCTTAGGTATTTTTGAAATTCTTGTATCTGTGGGGTTAGTTTTCAGCAAATATGAAAAATAATATATATCTTATTTTCTAAATGATTTTTCTGTCCCCCTTCTTTGGTGGTTATACTTACACTTGCATTCATCTTCTTGATATTTTCCCAGAGATCACTGTTGGTCTGTTATTTGTTTTCCATCTTTATTCTCACTATCTTTCAGGTTGGATAGTTTATAGTAGTCTGTATACAAGTTCATTGGTGATCATTTCTTCTACAACATTTAAACTTCTTTTAATCACATTTTATTTTAGATTTTTTAATCTCTAGAAGCTCAATTTGTGTCTTTTATGTCTTCTATACATTTTTAAACATGTTTATGGGAAGATCTATTTTTTAAACACATGGAATATACTTATAATATTCCTGTTAATGTCCTTGTCAATAAATCTTACCATATGCTTCAGTTTTGCACCTGCTTCTATTGGTTGATTTTTCTCTGCCATATAGGTCATACTTCTCTACTTATTTGTTTCTCTGATATAGTCTTTAAAGTTTCCAAGGCATCATTATGCTTATTCACAACTTCTTAAAATCATAGAAGTGATATATGCTCATGGTAAAATAAAATTCATAAATGCACAAAGCAAAAAATCAAAGGTTTCTCGAATGTATAAAAAAAGACTTCCTAAAAAAACAAAAAAATTAAGAATTTATTTATTTTTTCTCCATGGTATATCATGGAAATATTTCTGGCAGCATGTTTTTATTATATTTAGCTGTTGTAAATAATTTTATTACAAAGCAAAGTGCATATGAGCAGATATATGTTTTGAAGAAAAAGAGGCCAGAGTTCCCTCTCATTGGGTGTCTGGGCACTTATAATATTTACCAGTTACTCAGAGACATTTCATTCTACTTAACTTAGGGGGTGAGAAGGCAAATTACCCAGCATTAGTCTCTGCAAGAAGGGGAGGTTAAAGCATATAACTTTAATGATCTGGCAAGTCATCACCCTGAAGATTATCTTCTCTCTCCCCACGCAAAAGTGACCACTGTCCTGACTCCTAATATCATAGTTTAGTTGCTATTTTTAAAACTTTATATAAATAGAATGGCACATTATTTACTCATCAGCTTCTGGCTTCTTTTACTGAGTATTTTGTTGAGTGTTTCATGTGTGTGGCTTGTATGTACTAGTTGTCTTCCATGCAATGATGTTTTATTATTATATTTTCAAAATATATATATCCACTCTTCTGTTGAAGAATATTTGGTTTATTTCTTATTTTTGGCTGTTGCTTATAATGCTGCTAGAAACATTGTTATAACTCTTTTGATGCATACATATATATATATATATGTATATATGGTTCATTCCCATGATTAATATTATTGCACCATAATATTTTTCCAAAGTAGCTTTATCTGTTTACTCAGTAGTTTGAGATGGTCTTAGTTGTTCTGCATCCTTACTGACACTGAGTATGGTCAATATTTTAAACTTTATATTATTATTGAGCATGCATGTTTTTTTCTGATAACTATTGAGGTTGAGCATTGTTTCTGAAGTTTATTAGCCATTTGAATATTTTATTTGAAGGGCATGTTTATGTCACTGGACAATTTTAAATTAACAGTTAACCCTTAAATAATGCAGGGTTATGGGCACCATAAGGTTGAAAATCTGTGTATAACTTTTGACTCTCCAAAACCTTAACTACTAATAGCTTATCAATAACATTAACAGTTGATTAACACCTATTTTGTATGTTATAAATGTTATATACTGTATTCTTGTAATAAAGTATGCCAGAGAAAAGAAAATGTTATTAAGAAAATCATGAAAAGAGAAAATATATTTACTATGTAGTAAGTGGAAATGAATCATCATTCCTTTGTTTGATGAAACACAAATGTTTTCATCCTCGTCATCTTCAGTTTGAGTAGGCTAAGAAAGAGGGGGAAGAGAAGGAGGAGGAGGTGGTCTTGTTTTCTCCGTAGTGGCAGAGTTTGAAGAGGTGTAGGAGGTGGAAGGGGAGGCAGGAGAGGCAGGCACACTCAGTGCAACTGTTGTCAAAAGTCTGCCTGTAAGTAGACCCACACATTTCAAACCTGTGTTGTTCAACAGCCAAGTGTGTTTACGTATTCTGGAAAAATCCTTGGTTAATATTATGTTTTAAAAATATTTTATTTTATCCTTTTCCTCTGTCTCTATTCTCTCTCAATGGTGTTTTTGCTGAACAAAGTTCTTAATATTAGTGTAGTTTAATCTGTCCACATTGTACTTGTTAAAATTATTTACTTATAGATAATGTTTTTGTTTCTTCTACAATACTTATTTTATACCAATATTTAAATTTCTTATCCACCTGTAATTGATTTATATATATAGCATGACTTTCAGAACATGACTCGTTTTTTCATTATTGATTTTCTTTTGACTAGAATTTTATAATGTATGAGATTTCAGCATGTTTCTGGCCACAGGGAAAGGCTGGAAGACACCAAATAAACTGTATAATAATACTTTCCTACTAGAAAAAAATATTTTTGGAATATAGGTGCAAACATTAGCAATAAAGAGGAAAAACATAACACTTCAGATCTCACTCAGCTAATAAAACAGAAACAGAATCTGTAAGACCAGGTGGAATACAACAGTATATAAACAATATATTACCTGTTTTCATATAGTAACTCTCTAATATTGCTATTCAAATACCGTAAAGTTAATTTAACAAAAATATCCACTTAGAATATTCCCTACAAAGTTCAATGCTGTGGTCTCATAGATGAAACCACAAATGACAACAAATAAAACCACAAATGAACAAAGTGTTAGAAGAACTACTATAAAATACGAGATCAGACGGAATTTAAAAGCTTCCTAAGACTAATTTCTATATGAAATAGCATCGGTCAAATTAATTTGAGAGTGTCTTTGTTGTGTTGAGAAACCTTAACATATTTAATATGAAATATTAAAATACAGAGAAAATAAGATTGCAGGTGTTCATGTACCATGATCCAGATATAAAAGGCTCTTCTTTAAATATTTTAATTGAAATATAATTTTAACTACTTTTTTGTTTTTGTCAGGTTGCTAATTTACAAATAGTCATTTACTTGTCACTGCAATAGTACACATTACAGGTAGGTTGCATTTAGACTTATGAACAATGCCCTTAATAAAATGACATTATTGTTCTCCAATAAATGGAAGTAATCTGAAATAGACTTAAACCTGTAAAAATGATAATCATGGATTGATACTAAATGAACAGTGGACTATGTGATAAATGGTGGGATCAATAAGAAGGGTTTAATATTAACATTATATCCACTTTCAAAGGCATAAATTGAGGTTATACAGAGAGTTTAATTTGCAAAGTTTAGTGCATTCTAAGAAATTCAGAGGTTTTTATTATGGCATTTCTGTATATGCATTTCACGAAATTATTGTTGCATTCGGAAAGATCGCTCCATCCAGACACTCCTCATTATTTCACACCGTGCTTTACTCTACCTAAATAAAGCATTAGTCTGAAGGAGGTGGGAAGGTGGGTAATAGTTCACTCTCCCAACAGAGCCATTCATTATATAAAAACACAACTACTGGACAGAACAATTATTTACTAGGTGAATAATTAAATTGGAATTTCAAAAATATTGATTTGTGAGAAGAGAGATTTAGAGAGAAGAGAAAAATAACAAGAAAGAAGGCAAGGAGCAGGCATTAATAATAAAGATCAAGGCAATGCTTGGGTAAAACAACAAAGTAACATCCTAAAACAATAATTTTACCCTCTATGGTTGATTATATATATAAAGCTAGTTATGATAGCTTTGTTTATAGGCTGTAGGCTTTGGAGCACCATAAATCCTTAGCAATTTCATTCCTGGTGTCTTTTCTTTCTTCTGCCCTTCTAAATCATTATATATTAACCTAATTTATATGTATTAAAATAAAGTATATAATGGCTAAATTATTCTAGCATTGCTTCAAAGAACTTCCAGAGTAATATACTTGTTTTAGAGAAGAGATTAATAAGTTCTTTACATTAAATAATGTCCCTAAGAGATCTCAGGTTTTGCTGCCATTTTAAACATGCATGTATATTACATTTTATATTTTATAGCATTTTGAATAAAGTTAGTATTGAAATTACATATCTAAGATATGTTTTGGCATTCAGAAATTTTCAAAGTCTAGAAAGAGGACATGATGAATACACAGTATATACTGTACACTTTGTAACAAGTCCAGTGTGTTAGGTACTGCAGCTTGTAATAAAAATCCTTAATATTTCTACAAGAAAATGTTTAAATATTCCAACCAAGTAAAATACATACATACCACAATAAACCTTTATTTCTTCAGGTCAAGATTTGAAACTAAATGAGATCAGGTCAGATACATTTTGCTTCCAAATGAGATACAAAACTATTCTTAGACTTTCTATTTAGACTTTCTAAAATAGAATACCTTGTGCCAAAACAAACAAGCTTATCTTTGGGTAAATCCGAGCCTAATGTTTTTACTTATTTCTAAATATAAATTCTCCTATTTATTGTGTAATCATGTTCACTCGACTTCTTTGAACTTGTTTTCTGGTCTATTTTAGTTATCTGGCGAGTTTAGTCCTCCTCCATGGAATGTTATTCATGCAACTAGATCTCCCTAAAAAAATAACAATATAGATAGTACACCATCTCTAATAACAATGAAAAATAAGCTTACCTTTCATTAAGTTATTATTCATTAAGATATTCAAATACTTTTGAATCAGTGCTTATTGAATTCCCTATAGAAAAAAAGGAAATTTGAAAGGAAAAATTATTTATAACAAGAACAGTTAATTTGAATATGTTGTGTGTATGTGTACATGCATACATGCTTGTGTTTGTATATGTACTTGAGGGGATTGCGTGGAAATATTTTGACACTTTCAAACATGTGTTTATATAGAAAATTATGTCATTGAGTTGGCAAAGTGTGCTTTGTTCATGTTTACAGGTTGGGTTTCTCAAGGAAGCAAACTTTGAGAGGAACTTTACATACAGGAATGTGATTAGGAAGTACTCTATTAAAATTAGTACCTAGGGTAAGATTTGGATGAGGAAGTTATTTTTGGCCAAGGGCTAGTCCTAAGAGAGAAACTCATTGGAGAGCTGTCAGCTGGGGGAATAAATGCTTCTGTTCTGGAAGTCAGGATTTATTCCTTTAAGATAATAAACTTATTTTGGAGTGGGGTCAAGTTGAAAGAGGAAGATTAATAGAATCCATTGCAACCTCTGTAAAAGGAAAAAAAAAATAAAAGCTGTTTTCTACTCCACTCTCTCACACTACACTTATGACACAAAAATGTGTGGACTTTTTTTGTTTTAGTTTTTGTTTTTTTTGAGACGGAGTCTCGCTCTGTTGTCCAGGCTGGAGTGCAGTGGCGTGATCTCGGCTCACTACAAGCTCCACCTCCTGAGTTCATGCCATTCTCCTGCCTCAGCCTCCCGAGTAGCTGGGACTACAGGCGCCCACCACCACGCTCACCTAATTCTTTGTAGTTTTTAGTGGAGACGGGGTTTCACCGTGTTAGCCAGGATGGTCTTGATCTCCTGACCTCGTAACCCACCCGCCTTGGCCTCCCAAAGTGCTGGGATTACAGGCGTGAGCCACCGTGCCTGGCCGTGTGGACTTTTTTTATACCAAGCAATTC